>NC_134399.1:79273312-79569346 GCF_050003625.1 Haematobia irritans | reverse complement strand
ATTTAGAAGATGGTGTTAGGAGGTTTTAAGATACCTTGCCATCGGCAAGCGTTACCGCAACTTAAGTAATTCGATTGTGGATGGCAGTGTTTAGATGAAGTTTCTACGCAATCCATGATGGAGGGTACATAACCTTCGGCCTGGCCGAACTTACGGCCGTATATACTTGTTTCATATTTTTAATGCGAAATTATTTTTTTTTGTTTCATATAGGTTAAAAACATATTAAGAATTAACAAAATAGCACAAATTATTTAAATTTAGCCGAAAAAATGTTAAATCCTTCCTAGAAAATTTGTGAATTTTTGAAAATATTGGATGAAAAACGTTCCAGACAAGCGTTATAATGCATGAAAAATCATAAAAAATTTTTAAAATTATTTATTTGTCAAAATATTACCAAAAACTCGTCATTCACATCCAAAACCTTGAATTCACCTCACATCTTAAGAAGTGATGCAAATTCAGTGCAGCGGCTGTTGAAAGGATGGACATCCGTCCTATGACAAGTCCGCGTCAATTTGGCACCACCTTCGGATACAAAAAGAACATTTTCACTACTTTTTTGGCGACGTTTTTTTTTGCTGGGTACATAAGTAAGTGTGACGAATATGGTGTGATTCGATCCACGTTTTGGTATATCCCCCATATAGCTCGATTTCTTGATTTGACTTCTTGCGCTTCTGGGCACCGCGAATTTCATCCGATTTACCTCAAATTGAAAATCTAAAGATATTTTAGGTCCACACATAAAGATCCCAGTAAAAAAAGCGTCGCCAAAAAAGTAGTGAAAATGAATTTAACATGGGATTGTCATAGGACGGATGTCCACTATTTCAACAGCGGTTGCACTGAATTTGCATCATTTCTTGCTCTGTGATTCAAATTCTGTGCTTTGGATGTGAATTAAAAAATGTTGTCATATTTTGGCAAATAAATAATTTTTATATTTTTTATGAATTTTTATGCATTCTAACGCTTGTCCAAAATGTTTGAATTAAAAAATGTTGAAAAATTCGCAATATTTCTTCAATGGATTTAGATTTTTTTTCGACAAAATTTCAATCATTTGTGCCATTTTATTAAAGCTTACTTTTCGAAACAAAAAAAAAAATACCCATTAAAAATAAGAAAAAAGCGAGTGTAGTTAAAATAAAGAACATCTTTGGAAGTACATTTGTTGGAAGTGCTTTTAAAGTTGTTCCTTTGGAAGAACTTCCAAATTGTTTTACTAGGATGCTGAATATGGTGTGTATCAGACTTCTGGATACAGCATTGCCTGAAATTAGAAATCTATAGATACCCAGCAAAAAGAGAGCTTCAAAAAAGTAGTTTGGATCCCCTATTTGTGATCCGGAAGTGCAGACTTTGATCATATCCAATAGGCTTGTCATAGGACGGAATTACTCCATTTAGGGATCTTTTGCATTACTTTAGAAGCTTGGAAGTTTGTTTGGATGAAGAAATTTAAAAACTAAAAAACAAAAATTTTTTCTCCAATTTTACTTTTTATTTCTATCAGTATTTTTTGTTACACTTTTATTTTCTTATTATCTAATTTTTACAAATTGAACAAATTCTTCGCTTCCACCGGGGGTTGAACCTGGGTCTGTTGGCACTACAACGGAACGGTTTACACCTCAGCCACAAACGCCGTTGAACACATCAAATCAAATGTTTGTGATATGAACCTAATATGACACCACTCCATGACATTCTAACTACTGCCTGAGATGTTATTTGTTATAATGAATGAAAAAATTAAGAATGCTTGTTCAAATCTCACCAGAGGCAATTTTTTATGAAAAGCTTTTTTTTAAGTTGTGTTTTAAATTTTTTTTAACGATGCATAAGTTTTTATTTTGTTGTTTTCGGCATATTTATACCCTTCACCACTACTGTGGTACAGGGTATAATAAGTTTGTGCATTTGTATGTAACGCCAAGAAGGAAAAGTCTGAGACCCATCGTTTAATATACCGATCGTCTTGGAATTAAATTCTGAGTCGATTTAGCGATGTCCGTCTGTCTGTCTGTCTGTCTGTCTGTCTGTCTGTCTGTCTGTCTGTCCGTCTGTCTGTCTGTTGATGTATTTTGTGTGCAAAGTACAGCTCGCAGTTTTAGTCCGATTGTCCTAAAATTTGGTATAGGGTCCTGTTTCGGCTCAAAGACGATCCCTATTGATTTTGGAAAAAATCGGTTCAGATTTAGATATAGCTGCCATATATATTTTTCACCGATCTGGTCATAATTGGCATGTATATCAACCGATCTTCCTCAAATTCCGTACATCCGAATATTTTATGAGTCTCGAAAAACTTGCAAAATATCAGCCAAATCGGTTCAGATTTAGATATAGCTCCCATATATAGCTTTCGCCCGATTTACACTCAAATGACCACAGAGGCCAATTTTTTGCTCCGATTTAGTTGAAATTTTGCACAGAGGGTATAATTAGCATTGTAGCTATGCGTGCCAAATTTGGTTGAAATCGGTTCAGATTTAGATATAGCTCCCATATATAGCTTTCGCCCGATTTACACTCATATGACCACAGAGGCCAATTTTTGGTTCCGATTTAGTTGAAATTTTGCACAGGGAGTAGAATTAGCATTGTAGCTATGCGTGCCAAATTTGGTTGAAATCGGTTAAGATTTAGATATATCTCCCATATACAGCTTTCGCCCGATTACACTCATATGGCCGTAGAGGCCAATTTTAACTCCGATTTAGTTGAAATTTTACACAGGGAGTAGAATTGGCATTGTAGCTATGCGTGCCAAATTTGGTTGAAATCGGTTCAGATTTAGATATAGCTCCCATATATATGTTTTTTCGATTTCGACAAAAATGGTCAAAATACCAACATTTTCCTTGTAAAATCGCCACTGCTTAGTCGAAAAGTTGTAAAAATGACTCTAATTTTCCTAAACTTCTAATGCATATATATCGAGCGATAAATCATAAATAAACTTTTGCGAAGTTTTCTTAAAATTGCTCCAGATTTAAATGTTTCCCATATTTTTTTACTAACATTGTGTTCCACCCTAGTGCATTAGCCGACTTAAATTTTGAGTCTATAGATTTTGTAGAAGTCTATCAAATTCTGTCCAGATCGAGTGATATTTAAATGTATGTATTTGGGACAACCCTTTATATATAGCCCCAACACATTTGACGGATGTGATATGGTATCGAAAATTTAGATCTACAAAGTGGTGCAGGGTATAATATAGTCGGCCCCGCCCGACTTTAGACTTTCCTTACTTGTTTTTTGTATAAATATGTTTTATTCATTAAAAATAAAAATAAAAATAAAAATTGTCATAATTTGCAAAACCTTTCCAAAATAAACTTCAATGGATGTGAAACAGTCAAACGGCACAGGTTCAAATCCAAGTGGGGATGAAATTTAATTTTTTATACCCTCCATCATAGGATGGGGGTATATTAACTTTGTCATTCCGTTTGTAACACATCGAAATATTGCTCTAAGACCCCATAAAGTATATATATTCTGGGTCGTGGTGAAATTCTGAGTCGATCTAAGCATGTCCGTCCGTCCGCCCGTCCGTCTGTTGAAATCACGCTAACTTCCGAACGAAACAAGCTATCGACTTGAAACTTGGCACAAATAGTTGTTATCGATGTAGGTCGGATGGTATTGAAAATGGGCCATATCGGTCCACTTTTACGTATAGCCCCCATATAAAGGGACCCTCAGATTTGGCTTGTGGAGCCTCTAACAGAAGCATATTTCATCCGATCCGGCTGAAATTTGGTACATGGTGTTAGTATATGGTCTCTAACAACCATGCAAAAATTGGTCCACATCGGTCCATAATTGTATATAGCCCCCATATAAACCGATCCCCAGATTTGGCTTGCGGAGCCTAAAAGAGAAGCAAATTTCATCCGATCCGGCTGAAATTTGGTACATGGTGTTGGTATATGGTCTCTAACAACCATGCTAAAATTGGTCCACATCGGTCCATAATTATATATAGCCCCCATATAAACCGATCCCCAGATTTGGCTTGCGGAGCCTCAAAGATAAGCAAATTGCATCCGATCCGGCTGAAATTTGGTACATGGTATTGGTATATGGTCTCTGACAACCGAGCAAACATTGGTCCACATCGGTCCATAATTATATATAGCGCCCATATAAACCGATCCCCAGATTTGGCTTGCGGAGCCTCAAAGAGAAGCAAACTTCATCCGATCCGCCTGAAATTTGGTACATAATGTTGGTATATGGTCTCTAACAACCATGCAAAAATTGGTCCACATCGGTCCATAATTATATATAGACCCCACATAAACCAATCTCCAGATTTGGCTTGCGAAGCCTCAAAGAGAAGCAAATTGCATCCGATCCGCCTGAAATTTGGTACATGAGGTTGGTATATGGTCTCTAACAACCATGCAAAAATTGGTCCACATCGGTTCATAATTATATATGGCCCTATATAAACCGATCCCAGATTTGGCTTGCGAAGTCTCCAACAGAAGCAAATTTCATCCAATCCGGTTGTAATTTGGAACATGGTGTTAGTATATGATCTTTAACAACCGTGCCAGAATTGGTCCATAACGGTCCATAATTATATATAGGCCCCATATAAAACGTTCTCCATATTTGACCTCCGGAGCCTCTTGAAGGAGCAAAATTCACCCGATCCGGTTCAAATTAGGAACGTGGTGTTAGTATATGGTCGCTAAGGACCATACCAAAATTGGTTCAATCACACAAAAATTGGTCCATATCGGTTCATAATCATGGTTTTTGGCTCTAGTCAAAAATAATCTACCAAAATTTTATTTCTATAGAAAATTTTGTCAAATTTTTTTCTATACAAAATTTTGTTAAAATTTTATTCCGTTCATAATAAAATTTTCATCATTGCTAAAATTTTATTTCTATAGAAAATTTTGTCAAAATTTTATTTCTATAGAAAATTTTGTTCAAATTTTATTCGGTTCATAATCATGGTTGCCACTCGAGCCAAAAAATAATCTACCAAGATTTTATTTCTATAGAAAATTTTGTCAAAAGTTTATTTCTATAGAAAATTTTGTTAAAATTTTATTGCTGTAGAAATTTTTGTCAACATTTTCTTTCCATAGAAAATTTTGTGAAAATTTTATTTCTATAGAAAATTTTGTTAAAATTTTATTTCTGTAGAAAATTTTGTCAAAATTTTATGTCTACTTTGTCAAACTGAATTATATACATATTGGATCGATCTTTTTTGATTTAATATATACCACGTATGGACTTGTATACAATTTAGAAGATGGTGTTAGGAGGTTTTAAGATTCCTTGCCATCGGCAAGCGTTACTACAACTTAAGTAATTCGATTGTGGAATGCAGTGTTTAGAAGAAGTTTCTACGCAATCCATGATGGAGGGTACATAAGCTTCGGCCTGGCCGAACTTACGGCCGTGTATACTTGTTATTATTATTTTTTATTTTTTTGATTGATTTTCTATTTTTTTTGTGAAATTTAATGTCAAAAATTGAAATTTTCACTTAAAATAGCCCCATTGCGTACTTTCTAATGCTTGTCCAAAAGGACTGCATCAGAGGTAGAAAAAAATCAGTGGGAGATCCTGGGATGCGCTTTAAAAGAAAGGTTTGCGGACTTGTCCAAAAGGACTGCACGGGAAGTTGAAAAATATTGATGGCGGATTCCAGGATTCGCTTTAAACGAAATGTTTGTGGAAAAACTTTCATTTTTGGGCTGGGTATTTTAGGTCCATGCGGCGAATATTGTGCGAATCGGCACATTATATGGTATAGCCTCCATATAGACCGACATCCTGGTTTGGTGGTCCATGATTTAGTATGTATGTTTGCTTGACAGAGTCTTTGTCATCAAATCCACCTGAAATTCTATATATTTACAAGTAACCCGCTAGACGAAGGGTTTTCAAAGAAAACAATAATATTTTAGACATGGTGGTGGGCCCTGCCGAGCTTAAGTCTGCATATACTTGTTCATATTAAATTTATTGCCTCCAATGTCTATAACATAGACTCGACAAACGTTTAATTATATATCCCGATATTAACAATTATATATCCGCTGTAAAAGTTGTGATGTTATATAGGGCAATCCATTACGAGGAGATGTTTCCATAGAAAACAAGTAAGGAAAGTCTAAAGTCGGGCGGGGCCGACTATATTATACCCTGCACCACTTTGTAGATCTAAATTTTCGATACCATATCACATCCGGAAAATGTGTTGGGGGCTATATATAAAGGTTTGTCCCGATCTGGACAAAATTTGATAGACTTCTACAAAATCTATAGACTCAAAATTTAAGTCGGCTACTACACTAGGGTGGAACACAATGTTAGTAAAAAAAATATGGGAAACATTTAAATCTGAAGCAATTTTAATGAAACTTCGCAAAAGTTTATTTATGATTCATCGCTCGATATATATGTATTAGAAGTTTAGGAAAATTACAGTCATTTTTACAACTTTTCGACTAAGCAGTGGCGATTTTACAAGGAAAATGTTGGTATTTTGACCATTTTTGCCGAAATCAGAAAAACATATATATGGGAGCTATATCTAAATCTGAACCGATTTCAACCAAATTTGGCACGCATAGCAACAATGCTAATTCTACTCCCTGTGCAAAATTTCAACTAAATCGGAGCAAAAAATTGGCCTCTGTGGTCATATGAGTGTAAATCGGGCGAAAGCTATATATGGGAGCTATATCTAAATCTGAACCGATTTCAATAAAATTTGGCACACTTAACTATAGTACCAATTGTTCTTCTTGTGCAAAATTTTAAGCAAATTAGGGTAAAACTCTGGCTTCTGGGGCCATCTAAGTCCATATCGGGCGAAATATATATATGGGAGCTATATCTAAATCTGAACCGATTTCTTCCAAAATCAATAGAGATCTATTCTGAGCCAAAACACATACTTGTGCCAAATTTGAAGTCGATTGGACTAAAACTGCGACCTAGACTTTGATTACAAAAATGTGTTCACGGACAGACGGACATGGCTATATCGACTCAGGAGCCGACCCTGAGCATTTTTGCCAAAGACACCATGTGTCTATCTCGTCTCCTTCTGGGTGTTGCAAACATATGCACTAACTTATAATACCCTGTTCCACAGTGTGGAGCAGGGTATAATTATTGTACGCGTTCCATAGTGGTGAGTATTTAAGATTCAGCCAGGTCGAACCTTTGCCCATATATACTTGTTTGATGTTTAGGTTAGGTTAGGTGGCAGCCAGATATATCAGGGTCACTTAGACCATTCAGTCCATTGTGATACCACAGTGGTGGACTTCTCGGCGATGTTCTCTTCCCAGAAATATTGTGAAGAAAACTTCTCAGGAAAGCAACATCAGGAATATAGTAAAATCCTCAGTAATACCGTAAAAAATCTACATTAATAAATACGACATTTGGATTTGGGTTAACCGAAGACAGTTTGAGTTGAATAAAAACATCTCAATCAACAACTGTAACTAGAGAATTACACCAATGACTAATAATTCTTCACACCGAAAACTCGAAACACACTTTTTCAATTAAATATCATTGAAACTGTTTTGTTCTGACCAAGAGCTCAAACAAATGCGATATTCTTATGCCAAACAATGGCACAAGTTTGAAATTAAACAACATTTTTTGCTTTTTTTGTTATTGCTTGAAAAGCAATTTGTTATAAAAATGTTATGCAATTAACTTACACAACTTGCATTCATTGCAAACATTAACACCTACATATGAGAAATTCTAATAAACTTTTTACTTAGAATATCATTAGTTTATATGTCTCGGATAAGAATTTCTACACTACGTCGCACAGAACAATTGGATGGATGGAAAGACGGACGGACTAGGAGAGACACCACCAGATTGACTCATCAGGCAATTTTTAGTTAACCAGTAGTAAACATTGTACTAAAAAACCGAATCGCAACACATGAAATGCGGTTGAGAGCTCTTAACTGTTTTTAAAAGAATTCCTTGTAAAGGGTCAATGGAATGGAACTGCCAATGGCAATGAAAATCTATAATAAAGGGTGTCATTCCCAATCTAATAACGTGTTGTGGTAATATTTGCCGATGGTAAGGTATCTTAAAATTTCCAAACATTGTCTTCTAGTTTGTAAGTTAGTCCATGTGGGGTCTATGTAACAAAACTCAGCAAAAATTAAAAAAATATATATAAAATTTTTGTCATACCACGAGACCGGTGATCATCTTCTAAATGCTGAGGAAATGAAAATGAGAGTTCAGTCACCATGTACTTACGATCGAAAATTTTCTTCTAAATAATCAAGTAATTGAGTTGGGTGGTCGATCAATATGAGATGTATTGCCCAAATCAGTGATGAGCACTGATAAGGGAACAACATTTAAGCCCGAGTCCTCACGAAATGATTTCACAATTGTATAAAAAAAATTTTAGCCAAGGTGAGTAAAATTTTAAAATCAAGTGAGTCATGAACAAAATCTGAAGAAACTATAACATTTCAATTCCCATTCACGAAAAAAATATCCATAAATTGAGGGAAAATTCGCAAATACCGGCAACTTTGCATGAGGCTTAGGATGAGCGGTATATTAACAAAGCTATTCATGTACAAATAAATGTCAATAAAAACAAGTATATACGGCCGTAAGTTCGGCCAGGCCGAAGCTTATGTACCCTCCATCATGGATTGCATAGAAACTTCATCTAAACACTGCCATCCACAATCGAATTACTTAAGTTGCGGTAAAGCTTGCCGATGGCAAGGTATCTTAAAACCTCCTAACACCATCTTCTAAATTGTATGTAAGTCCATACGTGGTATATACTAATCAAAAAAGATCGATCCAATACGTATATAATTCAGTTTGACAAAGTAGACATAAAATTTTGACAAAATTTTCTACAGAAATAAAATTTTAACAAAATTTTCTATAGAAATAAAATTTTCACAAATTTTTCTATAGAAATAAAAATTTTGACAAAATTTTCTATAGAAAGGAAATGTTGACAAAAATTTCTACAGAAATAAAATTTTAACAAAATTTTCTATAGAAATAAACTTTTGACAAAATTTTCTATAGAAATAAAATCTTGGTAGATTATTTTTGGCTCGAGTGGCAACCATGATTATGAACCGAATAAAATTTGAACAAAATTTTCTATAGAAATAAAATTTTGATAAAATTTTCTATAGAAATAAAATTTTGACAATGATGAAACTTTTATTATGAACCGAATAAAATTTTAACAAAATTTTCTCTAGAAATAAAATTTTGACACAATTTTCTATAGAAATAAAATTTTGACAAAATTTTCTATAAAAATAAAATTTTGGTAGATTATTTTTGGCTCTAGTGGCAACCATGATTATGAACCGATATGGACCAAGGTTAGGTTAGGTTAGGTTATGTTAGGTGGCAGCCCGATGTATCAGGCTCACTTAGACTATTCAGTCCATTGTGATACCACATTGGTGAACTTCTCTCTTATCACTGAGTGCTGCCCGATTCCATGTTAAGCTCAATGACAAGGCACCTCCTTTTTATAGCCGAGTCCGAACGGCGTTCCACATTGCAGTGAAACCACTTTGAGAAGTTTTGAAACCCTCAGAAATGTCACCAGCATTACTGAGGTGGGATAATCCACCGCTGAAAAACTTTTCGGTTTTCGGTCGAAGCAGGAATCGAACCCACGACCTTGTGGATGCAAGGCGGGCATGCTAACCATTGCACCACGGTGGCTCCCATATGGACCAATTTTTGTGTGATTGGACCAATTTTGGTATGGTTGTTAGCGACCATATACTAACACCACGTGCCTAATTTGAACCGGATCGGATGAATTTTGCTCCTCCAAGAGGCTCCGGAGGTCAAATCTGGAGAATGTTTTATATGGGGGCTATATATAATTATGGACCAATATGGACCAATTCTGGCACGATTGCTAAAGATCATATACTAACACCATGTTCCAAATTACAACCGGATTGGATGAAATTTGCTTCTCTTGGAGACTTAGCAAGCCAAATCTGGAGATCGGTTTATATGGGGGCTATATATAATTATGAACCGATGTGGACCAATTTTTGCATGGTTGTTAGATACCATATACCAATATCATGTACCAAATTTCAGGCGGATCGGATGAAATTTGCTTCTCTTTGAGGCTCCGCAACCCAAATCTGGGGATCGGTTTATATGGGCGCCATATATAATTATGGACCGATGTGGACCAATTTTTGCATGGTTGTTAGAGACCATATACCAATACCATGTACCAAATTTCAGCCGGATCGGATGCAATTTGCTCCTCTTTGAGGCTTCGCAAGCCAAATCTGGAGATCGGTTTATATGGGGTCTATATATAATTATGGACCGATGTGGACCAATTTTTGCATGGTTGTTAGAGACCATATACTAACATCATGTACCAAATTTCAGCCGGATCGGTTGAAATTTTCTTTTCTTTGAGACTCCACAAGCCAAATCTGGGGATCGGTTTATATGGGGGCTATAAATAATTATGGACCGATGTGGACCAATTTTTGCATGGTTGTTAGAGACCATATACCAACACCATGTACCAAATTTCAGCCGGATCGGATGAAATATGCTTCTGTTAGAGGCTCCACAAGCCAAATCTGAGGGTCCCTTTATATGGGGGCTATACGTAAAAGTGGACCGATATGGCCCATTTTCAATACCATCCGACCTACATCGATAACAACTACTTGTGCCAAGTTTCAAGTCGATAGCTTGTTTCGTTCGGAAGTTAGCGTGATTTCAACAGACGGACGGACGGACATGCTTAGATCGACTCAGAATTTCACCACGACCCAGAATATATATACTTTATGGGGTCTTAGAGCAATATTTCGATGTGTTACAAATGAAATGACAAAGTTAATATACCCCCATCCTATGATGGAGGGTATAAAAACGAGTAGGGAAAGTCTAAAGTCGGGCGGGCCGACTATTTGTACACTCCAAAAAAAATACCAGGATCCAAAGAATTTAACTTCCTTTAAATAAAGCCATTTTCGTACGAACAACTGCCAGTTTAAAAATCCAAACTATAACAGATACTTCAAAGTAAAAAATGTGTTCTTAATTCCAAAAACAAATTAAACCACAGATGATAGAGGGACAAATTTCAGAGATTTGCGCCCTTAAAAGCTGTTTATTATGTTCAGTTTTCAAGCTGAAACCCATTTTTTTACGGGTACTTTTTATACCCACCACCAAAGAATGATGACGG
This sequence comes from Haematobia irritans, assembly GCF_050003625.1. Lineage (NCBI taxonomy): Eukaryota > Metazoa > Arthropoda > Insecta > Diptera > Muscidae > Haematobia > Haematobia irritans. Next base: position 79,558,059 of record NC_134399.1, on the reverse strand, counting down.
AGGTATAATAAGTTTGTCATTCCGTTTGTAACACATAGAAATATCTATTTCCGAATATATAAAGTATATGTATTCTTGATCAGGGCGAAATTCTAAGACGATATAAGCATGTCCGTCTGGCCGTCTGTCTGTTGTAATTACGCTACAGTCTTGTTTGCACGCATGCCAAGTTCGAAGATGGGCTATATCGGTTCAGGTTTTGATATAGCTCCCATATAAACCGTTCGCCCGATTTGGGGTCTTGGGATTATAGATACCGTAGTTTTTATCCAATTTGCCTGAAATGGGAAATCTAGAGGTATTCTAGGACCCTTAAGAGGTGTGTCGAAAATAGTGATTATTATGATAAGATCGATCTCCCGATTTTATTTCTTGGGCTTCTAGAACTTTTTAATGTAGATTATTTCGTACACGTTTCGTATATTCGTAAAATATTATTCGTAAAATTTACTAAAATTAATGAAAATTTCGTTGTTTCGATGAACAAGTATATACAGCAGTAAGTTCGGCCGGGCGGAATCTTAAATACCCACCACCATGAATCAAATATTATAGTTTCCTTTGAAAATTTCAGGAGGGTTTGATGACAGATGTTCTCCCAAGCAGATTAGTTCAACCAGTACTGTTCCCGAAGATAAATTTAAAGATTTTACCTATAAAGCTATCTGACCTAGATTCTGGATTTATAAGAACCGTTTTTGTTTGAGCGTGCAAGAAATTGAGGAAATAACGGTTTTATTTGAAGTCTAATATCTGTAGATTTTTACCCCCATTATTATATGATTACGAGAAGTAAAAGCTGGAAAATTTACATTCAGTTTCCTGCAATTTTTGATGATCAGTGCGCCCTATATACCCTCAAGATGTGAAATCGGTCTATAAATCCGATACACGTTTTTGTGGGTCTGAAATACCAGCATATATACAATTTCAGGAAAATCGGATAAAAACTATGGTTTCTAGAAACCCAAGGAGTTAAATCGGGAGATCGGTCTTATGGGGGCTATGCCAAAAACATGGACGAATCACACAATATTCAGCACATCTAATTGTAGATCTAGAATCTAGACCTCAAATCGGAGGACCGGTTTATAAGGGGGCTATATCAAAAACTGTACCGATACACCTATTTATGGTCCTAAAACCTCTAGATTTCCAATTTCAGGAAAATTTGATAAAAACTATAGTTTCTAGAATCCCAAAAAAATCATGTCTTTATAGTCCTAAAAAACCTCCAGATTTTCAATTTCGGGCAAATTTCACAAAAAACTATGGTTTCTAGAAGTCCAAAAAATAAAATAGGGAGATCGGTTGATATGGGGGCTCTATATAGTCCTAAAATACTTCTAGATTTAAAAATTCAGGCAAATTGGATAAAACCACGGCTTCTACACAGAAAAAAATATCACCAAAATATTTCCAATTAAAAAGTTAATTGAAGTTGAAAATTTTTTCAATTAATAAATTAATTGATACAATTAACTTTTTAATCATTAAGTTAATTAAGTCAATGTTTGAAAATTTTAAAATTTTTAATTAAAAAATTAATTGATACAATTAATTAAATTTGGAAGACTAATTCAGTTAAAAAATTGGATTTTTTTTTAATTTTTAATTAAAAATGTATTTCAAACAATCATGTGTTAATCCAAATAAAAACTCTAAGCCAATTCAGAAAGTAATTAAAAATAGTTACCTTTTTTAATTAATAAATTAATTGAGTTTTGCAATCAACATCAATTAAATTTTTAATTGAATCAATTAAAAAATTAAATGAAATTTGCTGAAAAAAATCAATTGCTTTTTTAATCAAGAATTTTTTCTATGCCCAATTAAAACTGTGATTGATACTATCATTTTCGTGATTGAAGACATTTCAATTAAAAAATTAATTGGATCAATTAATTTGGTGATTGAATCACAACAAAAATTTTTTGTGTGTACAAGTCCCAGAAGTACAATCGGGAGGTCGATCTAAATGGGGGATGTACCAAAACATGGACCAATACCATTTTCGGTACACCTCTTGATGGTCTTAGAATACCACTTGACTCGATAAAAACTACGGATTCCAGAAGCCCAAGAAGTACAATCGAGAGATCGGTCTATATGGGGGCTATACCAAAACATGGCCCAATACGCACCATTTTCGGTACACATCTTTATGGACCTAAAATACCTCTAGATTTTCAGGCAAATTGGATAAAAACTACGGTATCTATAAACCCAAGACCCCTAATCGAGAGGTCTCTTTATATGGGGACTATATCAAAACCTGGACCGATATAGCCCATCTTCGAACTTGACCTGCTTGGAGCCAAAAAACGATCCTGTGCAAAAATTAAGCAAGACAGACAGACGGACATGCTTATATCGTCTTAGAATTTCTCCCTGATCAAGAATATACAGTCGAAGCTCTGTTTAACGAACGATATATTGTCAGGCCCTTTCGTTATTTAGAAAAATTCGTTAAATCGAACGAGAATATGTTAAGATTCAAGATTCGCTATCTCATGAGGGTCTGTCCATACTAGACTGTCCATTACATCTCTTTAAAAGAGAACATGTTCTCTTTTTGTGTTCGTATCTTTTTGTTCACTCTCTTTTTTTAGTGCCGTATTTTTATGTCCAACAGTGCTCTTTATGTACTCTATTTCAAAAATATTCTAGATGGATGGAATTTTATTTATTTAGTACACTGAAAAAAATATTGTCGTGAAGTCAAAGATTTCATGTCTTTAAAATACGAATGCAAATTTTGCTTAGCATAGAAGACGCATTTCTCTAGTATAAAGTTTTTTTCCTTGACCAAAGGTCGATAAACTTTTCAATGAAGTCGTATTGTCCTTATAATTAAGTGATTTGATTTAAAAATGGATATCATAACATGAAAGAAAAAATGTTTGGGCTAAGGTCAACTTGACTTTAATATCTTAGAAAAAATCTTTAAATTTAATGAAATTGTCTTTAAATTTGTTGTCTTTTTGCATCTTGACTACAAAGAAAAAAATCGTTCAAATATAGGACATGTTTTTTAACACTTTATTTTAAAGACGTTTTTTACTTGAAACACTGCATAATTTCTACTAGAAGTCGAGTCTTAATTTGGAAAATAAAGTCGTCGTTAACTTGCTTTTAAAGGAATTGGATAGCATATGAAGAAAAAAAGCTGAAAAACCGAAAAATTAAAATTTGCTTCCTAGAAGCAAGTACACAAAACCCGATTTTAAAAGAGAATTGTGTCTTAAAAGTATCCTTACTTGTATTCTCCGCTTCTTTGGCTCGGAATCAATACCAAATTTTTTAAAGTAAAGACAAAATCTTTGGAACCGGGTATGCTTTTTTTTCAGTGTAGGAATTCGCCACTAATTGTTTACTGGGTCAAATCTGTTGACAAATTAAAGGTCGGAACATAATTGCGACGTTTCGACGTACTGCGTAAAAATTAGAAATAGATGTAATTGAACGTACGACGTAAATACGCCAATACGTTGTCGTCGTCAATTGTGGGCGAGATCATAGGAACATGTGTGTTTTATTTTTGACATCGTATTTTTAAATTTATTTTGTTTATTTTTTAAGAAAATCTGATTCTTTTTGTTTTTTATTGTTTTATTATATACACCTAGACCTCGCTTTGCGTCGCAGATACATTCCTAAAAAACACGACGCAAACTGAAACGACGCAAAGTGAATTATGAGTTTCTATGGCAAACCATGCAAAGATTGGAGATAGATAACAACGATAACAACGCAACTTCGAAAAACTAACGACGCAAAGTGAAAACTAGTACTAAGTCAGCAGCGACGAAACCTCGAAACAACGCAAAACGAAACGATGCAAAGCGAGGTCTAGGTGTATTTATTTCGTTGTTTCTATCATTAGAAACTATTATTATTTTAATTTTAACATCAATAAAATTATTAATTAATATTAATAAAGAATTTTTTATTGTAAACTCTTTTTTAGTTAAAATCTTCTCTTTTTTTAAAGCGAAAGTTCTCTTTTGAAAATTATCTATATGGAAACCCTAGTCTATACACACCCATGTCAATATTTGTGTGCTCTAACTTCTTAGACGAATTGCCTAATTTGTTTCCAGTCCAGTCGCCGGTTTCAAGATGGGCCAGGCATAGGTAGTGTTGATAGTAACATCTTCCTAAAACGTAACATAGTGTATGTACCATTACTCTGCTGCTCCTGTCGGCATAGAAGTACTCTCAACGCTAGGTTACCATTTCGACCGAACACCAAAAAAGTTTTTTGGCGACAGTTTATCCCTTTCAGTAATGATGTTAACATGCCTGAGTATTTCATACTCTCTCTTCAGCTATAATAATGAGGTTCCTTGTCATTGTGCTAAATGTAGAATCGGGTAGCACTCATTAATAAGAAAACAATTCACCATTTGTCCAACTGGCGATCCTACGAAAATTTGGTGCATATTACCAATAACGGACCTATCACAGGACTAGTACCAGTACTCCAGTTTGTCGCAGTTTTTCATATAATTTATTGATTACTATACTCTCTTGGTTTTTAAAATTTTTGGATCTAGACATTTACCTATGGGTCAACATATTCCAAAAGATTTTCTTTCTGGTCAATTGGGATGATCAAAATAATACCGGTTCCTAAGGGTTTGTCTGGTTCATGAAGACCTGTCTAGTCTTAGTAGGACTAGGCAGGTCTTCATGAACCAGGTCATGTCCTTTGGAATGAGTCCAAGCCGTGTCCTGCAGTGTAAATGTACCCCCTCAATGATACACCAGTGTTAAAGTCAGGGCTGTGGAGTCGAGTCAATTTTGGTCGACTGCGGCTCCGACTCCGACTCCAGCATTTCTCCGACTCCGGAGTCGACTCCAGGTGGTGTAGAGAATTTCGAGTGGCTTTGATGAAACAAACTTTCTCCAAAAAGACCGGCAGTGATTTAATTTAAAATTACAGCTTCCAAAGACATCGGGTGTATATTTCTCAAGTAATTATGTAGGGCTATCTCAAAATCTGGGCCGACGGGAAATTTGTTTATGAATCTCAAATAACTCTAAATTCAAAATTTCTGATACATCTTATGAAAATGTTAGACTGGGAAAAATTTCTTAAAAAAAATCGGAAGTTGGGCTTAAATGTGTTGCTATATCACAAAATTGTCCGGTATGACCTATCTTACAACTCGACATGCCTGCCAAAAATTCAGAACGTTAGGTTCTACTGTTATATAGCCTTAAAATTGTACTTATATCAAGAGTATATACAGGGTCAAAAATCGATATTTTAATATGTTAAAAATGGACAATGCAATGGACAGCGCATATTTTAGTCAAACCTAATTTTTACATCACCGTGAAATTTCACCCGTATAAATACACTTCGAATGACCTGAAATCCAGTACTTCGTTTTTCGTTGTTCGATTGAAAACCCTAATGGAATCTAATTTGTCGAAATATTTCTTTAGTTAGAAAGATATGAAGTGTTTTTCAAATTTTGTTTCGCCGGAGTCGGAGTCGAGCAAAATTTCTACGACTACGGCTCCGACTCCAGCAGAATCTTCACACTCCGACTCCGGCTCCAACTCCACAGCCCTGGTTAAAGTAACTGGTCCCTTCCATACGTTTCGAGCAGAACTGGGAATGGTCCATTCACCCCAGGGAGTAGTCCTGTACCGGTTCTGGGGTAGATTCATTTGCTGTAGCGAAACTGCCACTCTATCTAGTCTAACTTTACCTAGTTACCCGGCCATTGAATATGTGTTTCCAAACAGTTGATGGAATCTAAATATCTTGGGAATGCCGTACTTTGTGGATTTTCGAAGGACTTAAGCCATTCTCATAATCGTCAAATATTGCTGATTTTTTGTTGTTTATTTTTTTAAGATTAAAAGCATTTTCGTTAAATCGAACGTAAATTTTGGTCAACCGTTCGTTATTTAGAATACTCAATGTTAAAAATTTGGACGTTCGTTAAATTGGATTTTCGCTAAATGGGATATTCGTTAAACAGAGCTTCGACTGTATATACTTTATATAGTCGGAAATCGATCTTTCGATGTGTTACAAACGGAATGACAAAGTTATTATACCCCTATCACCACTCTATGGTGGTGGGTATAAAAATTCACGAAAAATAGTTAATAAAGAATTTTTCGTAAAATTAACGAAGAGAATCCTTTCGGTGTACAGTTTAGTTAATTTTTTCAAAAATTAACCAAACTTTTCTAAGGTGAACCAAAATTTTCACAATTTTTTTAAGTGTATGATACCACAATAAACTGAATAGTCTAAGCGAACCTGCAAAAGGGGTATTACTATACCTAACATAAAGTAACCTTCGTTATTAATTTTTGGTAATCCTTCAACACTCATTTTGTTGCTTTTCTATGTAGCCACAATCAATGCAAGAATTCGTTCAATTTATTTCACGAATCTATCGCATTCATCGTTCTGCAACCTAAATGTACCTTTGCTAGTTGCTCCCTAATAAGATTTTTTTAAGTAAAATTTATTGAACCATAAATTTTTATTAAATCAAAGAACACAAAAACTTAACTCATTTCGTCCTCTTTCGATTACAATAAAACAATCGCTACCCAGTGTTATATGAAACAATTGAGTTGGAACAAATTTTCTTCATGTTCACGTCAGCGGATTGACAAACAGACGACGGGACAATCAGACAGCCAATAGACATTGATTTCAATTGTTGCAATTCTAAGCCTCCATGATGGTAACGAAGGGGTAGATAAATTTGTAAGCTTACATTGAATATTGACAATTGACATTAGTTTTCATTGGAAAACGACCATATTGAATTCAATTCAATTCAGGGCTGTGGGAGTTTTTTTTTCGGAAATTCCATTCATGCAGCAGTGGTCTGATGATCGCAACATATTAAGTTTGCAATATACATTGACTATTCTTGCAGTTCCAAGTATTGGCAAATAATTGAAGAAAAATTAATAGAAATAATAAATAAGATCAATATAAAAAGCCCAGTATTTTATTATTAATAAGGTTTTCGATTAATACTAGATTTAAAAAGTAAAACTAATAGAATTATATCTGCCTTCTCTTAATTTACATGATCGCCCAATTTAAAAAGAAAAAAAAATTAAACCAGTTGCATCAGCCATATGTTTTTTAGACCGATCTGTTGATTTGATTTCTAGGGCTCCTAAAAATCGTCATTTTTAACGGGAGTATTTTCTGTAAGAGCAAATAAACCCGAATTTATGGCAAACGATTCAACGAATGTCTCTGATATTTCTGAATTGTTAGTAAAGAAAAATTTTTAACGTTAAAAGAAAAATTTGTTTGTCTAAAATTTCGTTCCTCTTTTTCAGTGTAGAGGTATTTTAGGTCCGCAAACGGGTGTGCCGAATATGGTGTGTAACGGCCTATGTTTTGGTATATCCTCTATACAAACCCTTTTTTATATAGGATCGGGGTATATTAACTTTGTCATTCCGTTTGTAACACATCGAAATAATGCTCTAAGACCCCATAAAGTATATATATTCTGGGTCGTGGTGAAATTCTGAGTCGATCTGAGCATGTCCGTCCGTCTGTTGAAATCACGCTAACTTCCGAGCGAAACAACCTATCGACTTGAAACTTGGCACAAGTAGTTGTTATTGATGTAGGCCGGATGGTATTGCAAATGGGCTATATCGGTCCACTTTTACGTATAGCCCCCATATAAACCGATCCCCATATTCGGCTTTCGGAGCCTATAAGAGAAGCAAATTTCATCCGATCCGGCTGAAATTTGGTACATGGTGTTAGTATATGGTCTCTAATAACGATGCAAAAATTGGTCCACATCGGTCCATAATTATATAGAGCCCCCTTATAAACCGATAACCAGATTTGACCTCCGGAGCCTATTTGAAGACAAAAATTCATCTGATTCAGTTGAAATTTGGTACGTGGTGTTAATATATGGCCTCAAACACCCATGCAAAAATTGGTCGAAATCGGTCTATAATTATATATAGCCCCCATATAAACCGATCCCCAGATTTGACCTCCGGTGCCTTTTGGAGAAGCAAAATTCATCCGATCTTGTTGAAAGTTGGTACGTGGTGGTAGTATATGATATTTAACAACCATACCAAAAGTGGTCCATATCAGTCCATAATCATATATAGTCCCCATATAAACCGATTCCGAGATTTGGTTTTGGAGCCTCTTGGAGGATCAAATTTCATCCGAGTCAGTTGAAATTTGGAACATTGTGCTAGTATATGGTCGTTAAAAACCATACCTAACTAGGTCCATATCGATCTATAGACAGATAAATCGATCCCCAATCACACAAAAATTGGTCCATATCAAGTTCATGATTGTATATAGCCCCCATATAAGCGACCCCCATATTTCAATTTTGGCTATCTACGTGCATAAGTCCATATCGATTCGTAATTATTTGTAGACTTATCTATACATACCTTTTTTGTCTAATACATATATACCACGTGTGGACTAACTCACATTTTAGAAAACGATGTGAAGAAGTTTTAAGATACCACAACCCAAGTAATTCGATTGTTGATGACAGTCTTTCGTAGAAGTTTCTACGCAATCCAAGGTGGAGGGTACATAAGATTCGGCCTGGCCGAACTTACGGCCATATATACTTGTTTCGGTTTGACTTCTTGGGGTTCTAGAAATCGCATTTTAATCCGATTTGATTAAACTTTAAACTCTAGACAGTCTATTCCCAATTTGACTTTTAAATCGCAATTTTTATCAGAGCTTTCGTGCTTACTCGAATAATGCGGTAAAAATCTATATAATTTAATTTCATATGAGAGGCGTTCTTTAATAAGAATTATGTGCTTGTACAAGAAATTTAAGATTCGCCTAAAACTCAAACAAGAATGGTTCTTATAAACCCCAAATCCTATGGAAGCTTCATATGTAGAAACTTTAACCCGTTAATGTGCACTGTATCTTTTAAGATACAATTAGAAAAAATCTTACGTTTTAAAAGTTTTGACCGAATTCTACGAAATCAAGTTTGTTGCAGTTGTAAACAACTGAAAAGATTTTCCGGAAAAAATTTATTTTTCCATAAAATCTATAGTACTTCTCTTGTCTGTTATTATCTTCTTCTACCGTCTTTAATAAAATATAGAATATTATTTTGAAAAAAATGAGCGTTCTTATATATTGAACAATTGTGCAATTAATTTCAATATGTTCATGTCAAAATTCATTATAACGCAAATTTTAATTGTCTCGTAAATTAAGATACAATCGAACAATAAAAAATATTTGCGCGTGTCCCACAAAATCCTTGAACGTCTAACAAACAATCTCATGGGAAATAAAACTTCAACGCTATAAAATTGCGTATGGATATTAATAACACCCATGGTAATTTACACAATAAACCGCAAAATAAAGGGTGATTCTTTTGAGGTTAGGATTTTCATGCATTAGTATTTGACAGATCACGTGGGATTTCAGACATGGTGTCAAAGAGAAAGATGCTCAGTATGCTTTGACATTTCATCATGAATAGACTTACTAACGAGCCACAACGTCGAATTTTCAGTGAATGGGCCCTAGAAAAGTTGGCAGAAAATCCGCTTTTTTATCGACAAATTTTGTTCAGCGATGAGGCTCATTTCTGGTTGAATGGCTACGTAAATAAGCAAAATTGCCGCATTTGGAGTGAAGAGCAACCAGAAGCCGTTCAAGAACTGCCCATGCATCCCGACAAATGCACTGTTTGGTGTGGTTTGTACGCTGGTGGAATCATTAGACCGTATTTTTTCAAAGATGCTGTTGGACGCAACGTTACGGTGAATGGCGATCGCTATCGTTCGATGCTAACAAACTTTTTGTTGCCAAAAATGGAAGAACTGACATGTGGTTTCAACAAGATGGCGCTACATGCCACACAGCTCGCGATTCTATGGCCATTTTGAGGGAAAACTTCGGAGAACAATTCATCTCAAGAAATGGACCGGTAAGTTGGCCACCAAGATCATGCGATTTGACGCCTTTAGACTATTTTTTGTGGGGCTACGTCAAGTCTAAAGTCTACAGAAATAAGCCAGCAACTATTCCAGCTTTGGAAGACAACATTTCCGAAGAAATTCGGGCTATTCCGGCCGAAATGCTCGAAAAAGTTGCCCAAAATTGGACTTTCCGAATGGACCACCTAAGACGCAGCCGCGGTCAACATTTAAATGAAATTATCTTCAAAAAGTAAATGTCATGGACCAATCTAACGTTTCAAATAAAGAACCGATGAGATTTTGCAAATTTTATGCGTTTTTTTTAAAAAAAAAGTTATCAAGCTCTTAACAAATCACCCTTTATAATTGCAGATTGTTCAATATGAAATAAAAGAAATAAATTTAGCTTTAATTTAAATATTGCCAAAAAGAAATTGGTGTGTAATCATTTAATAATACACACTACAGGTATTGATTAGAGAGTTGATAAGTACAGTTCTCCTCTACTTTATATAAATAGTTTTCTTATTAAAATTGATAGTAAATTTGTATAATCATCGACATATTATCAACGTTAGATACTTAAATAAATTCAAGTAATTAAAGGCCAAAGTCGATAGGTGTTGTCTAAGTGATATATAATTAAATTGTATTATTACTTTAAAATGAGCAATACATATATTTAAGATGAAATTATATTAACAAAACTCGACAATAAATTTAGCAATTAAATTGAAATCGATTTACAAGGTGTCGATACAATTGAATGATGTGAATATAAATATTGTAATATGAATTAAAAAGATGAAATATACACGTTTTTAAAATTTAAAAAGTTGACTTTCGAATTTTGTAGCGGCGATTTATTGACATTTAGCGTCTAACACTCTATTCGACACACATATTAATCAACCAAACGTACCTCTACGTTTTGAATTTCATGCAAATCGGATAAAAGTTGCGGTGTCTACACAGGCAAAAGAATTCGTAGTTTAACTAACGATAAATTTAAATTATTTTTGTGGCAAAAAAAAAAATATTTGTTTGCATTCAAATTTTATAGTTTTTTACGCAATTTTCCACAGCTCAATGATTTTTTTTCTTTTTTAAGTATGTCTCAAACAATTTATGAACTAAACGTAAGTATAAAGTTCAATGACTGTACATATAAATTCAATATCAACCAAAACATAAGAAAATTTTCATACGATTCCCAAAACTAGTAAGAATGAACTACTGTATTGGTTAAAATGGTCAAGATTTAGGGCCAATGATTTTGTTCTTTATTTTTAGTTAAGAGAGGATGTAATTTCGTGAATTGCAGTTAATAAGTACACCTGGACACTAAAATTTTCCCTGTATTAACAACGCTATGTCGAAATCTCAAAATGTGGAGTACAATTTAGTTCAATTTTCGGTGTAGGTGCTGACGACCCCAATTGGAGGATTATACTATATCTAACCGTGCTGCAATGGTTAGCATGCCTGTCTTGCATACACAAGATCGTGGGTTCGATTCCTGCTTCGACCGATTACCAAAAAGTTCTTCAGCGGTAGATTATCCCAGCAATGCTGGTGACATTTCTGAGGGTTTTAAAGCTTCTCTAAATGGTTTCACTGCAATGTGGACGCTTGTGAAATCGGCGTGACATCTGCGTTTGTAATACAGTTTAGTTAACATTTTCTAAAATTAAGCAAAATTTTCCTTCTTGTTGAATTTTCAATTTCCCCCTGATCAAGACTAAACTCTGTATAGTCAGAAATCTATATTTGTATATCTTACAAATGGAATAACAAACTTATTAGACATCCATGTAAGATACTGATAAAGGTTATGTGGCAGCCCGATGTATCAGGCTCACTTAGACTATACAGTCCATTGTGATAAGATACTGATAAAATGCAGTACTACTGCACTTATATGATTTGCTTTACATTTTGCAGCTTGATAACTTTTTTTTAAAAAAAACGCATAAAATTTGCAAAATCTCATCGGTTCTTTATTTGAAACGTTAGATTGGTCCATGACATTTACTTTTTGAAGATAATTTCATTTAAATGTTGACCGCGGCTGCGTCTTAGGTGGTCCATTCGGAAAGTCCAATTTTGGGCAACTTTTTCGAGCATTTCGGCCGGAATAGCCCGAATTTCTTCGGAAATGTTGTCTTCCAAAGCTGGAATAGTTGCTGGCTTATTTCTGTAGACTTTAGACTTGACGTAGCCCCACAAAAAATAGTCTAAAGGCGTCAAATCGCATGATCTTGGTGGCCAACTTACCGGTCCATTTCTTGAGATGAATTGTTCTCCGAAGTTTTCCCTCAAAATGGCCATAGAATCGCGAGCTGTGTGGCATGTAGCGCCATCTTGTTGAAACCACATGTCAACCAAGTTCAGTTCTTCCATTTTTGGCAACAAAAAGTTTGTTAGCATCGAACGATAGCGATCGCCATTCACCGTAACGTTGCGTCCAACAGCATCTTTGAAAAAATACGGTCCAATGATTCCACCAGCGTACAAACCACACCAAACAGTGCATTTTTCGGGATGCATGGGCAGTTCTTGAACGGCTTCTGGTTGCTCTTCACTCCAAATGCGGCAATTTTGCTTATTTACGTAGCCATTCAACCAGAAATGAGCCTCATCGCTGAACAAAATTTGTCGATAAAAAAGCGGATTTTCTGCCACTGATTTTGGTAATAAAATTCAATGATTTGCAAGCGTTGCTCGTTAGTAAGTCTATTCATGATGAAATGTCAAAGCATACTGAGCATCTTTCTCTTTGACACCATGTCTGAAATCCCACGTGATCTGTCAAATACTAATGCATGAAAATCCTAACCTCAAAAGAATCACCCTTTAGTAACACTGTCATAGTCATAGTTTCCTTTTATTTTTCAAATAAATACTTTTCCCAACATTGGGAAAAGGGTTCCAGTCGAAAGATATATATCTGAATCTGAACCGATTTCAACCAAATTTTGCACAATTGATCGTATTACATAATAATATAATATACTCCTTGTGCACCATTTGAAGAAAATCAATAAGAGACTCTGGCCTCTGGGGCCATATAAATTTGTAGAAGATTGGTTAGTAAATTCGTCAATTATGACTCACCAGATCAGTGATAAATATATTTGGCAACTATATATAAATATGAACTGATTTTTTTATACCCACCACCATAGACTGGTGATGGGGGTATAATAAGTTTGTCATTCCGTGTGTAACACATCGATATATCGATTTCCTACTATATAAAGTATATACATATATAAAGTATACATGTCCGTCTGTCTGTCTGTTGTAATCACGTTACAGCCTTCAATAATGGCGCTATCGTCCTGAAATTTGGCACAGATTCGTTTTTTGTTTGCAGGTCAAGTTCGAAGATGGGCTATATCAGTTTTGATATCGTCCCCATATAAACCGATTTCCCGATTTGGGGTCTTGGGCTTATAAAAACCGTAGTTTCTATCCAATTTGCCTGAAATTGAAAATCTTGAGGTAATTGAGGACCATAAAAAGGTGTGCCGAAAATGGTGCCCATTGGTCCATGTTTTGGTATAGCCCCCATATAGACCGATCTCCCGATTTTGCTTCTTGGTCGTCTAGAAACTGTATTTTCTATCCGATTTGCCTGAAATTGGAAATTTGGAGATATTTTGGGACCATAAAGAGGTGTGTCGAAAATGGTCCGTATCAGTCCATGTTTTGGTATAGCCCCCATATAGACCGATCTCCCGATTTTGCTTCTTGAGCTTCCAGAAACTTTATTTATATCCAATTTGCCTGAAATTGGAAATCTAGAGGTATTTTGGGACCATAAAGAGGTGTGTCGAAAATGGTCCGTATCGATCCATCCGATTTTGCTTCTTGGGCTTCCAGAAACTGTATTTACTATCCGATTTGCTTGAAATTGGAAATCTAGAGGTATTTGGGGACCATAAAGAGGTGTGTTGCAAATGGTCCGTATCGGTCCATGGTTTGGTATAGCCCCCATGTAGACCGATCTCCCGATTTTGTTCTTGGTCGTCTAGAAACTGTATTTTCTATCCTATTTGCCTGAAATTGAAAATCTAGAGGTATTTTAGGACCATAAAGAGGTGTGTCAGCCGAATATGGTGTGTGTCGACCCATGTTTTAGTATAGCCTCCACATAGACCGATATCCAGATTTAACTTCTTGGGCTTCTAGAAACCATAGTTTTTATCCGATTTGCACAAAAATGTAAATATACTGGAATTTTAGACCCTGAAAATTCTGGATCGCATTTATTTTTATCGGTCCATTTGGCAAGGCATCGATATAGACCGATTTAGCTTCTTGAGGGTACACCCAAAGAAAAAATACTTTCGTCCGGAATGAAATTTTAAACAAACGAAATTCACCTTTCGTATAAAGTATTTTCGTTTAGAGCAAATTAATCCGAATTTTTGATAAGCTATTAAACGATCAATTTATGTCAAAAGAAAACTTTGCTTCTCCAAAATGTCGTTCCTCAGAAAAGAAAACACTTCTTTCGGGGTATAGCAGGCGCACTGATCATGAAAATTGCTTAAAACTGAAAGTAAAATTTCCAGATTTTACTCATCGTATTCATTTAAATAATGGCGGAAAAATTCTACAGATTTAAGATTTAAAAGCAAGGCGTTATTTCATCATATACACGATATGTTTATGATTTCTCTAAAACTCAAACAAAATTGGTTCTCATAAATCCAGAATCTGATCTGGTCTTTATAGGTAGAATCTTTAAATTTTTTCTTCGGGAAGCGTACTGGTTGAACTGATTTGCTTGGGAGAAGATTCGTCATCAAACCTCCCTAAAATGCTATATATTATTAAGTAAACCCCTACGACGAAGAGTTATCAAAGTAAACTAATATATTTGATTTATAGTGGTGGGTATTTAAGATTCGCCCGGCCGAACTTACTGCTGTATATACTTGTCTTTGAGCTGAAGTAAGACTCTATGCCAAATTTGAGGACGTTTGGACTTGAACTACGGCTGTACTTTGCAAATATCAAGTGACATACAGGGTATTGATAAATCGACGCAGAATTTAATTATATACTAAACGATCGGTCTCATACGGGTTATCCTTACAAACAAATCCACAACTATATTGTACCCTGTATCACAGTAGTGGTGAAGGATATAATTACTGTTTTCCTTCCGTGTACGAGTTGTATGAAAAATGTTACAATAAATTTTGTTGAATTATTTCGAAAAAAAATAATGTAAATCTCCCACCGCACATTTTTAATGACAGTAATAACGATGTGTTGTTATGTCGATATTAAAACAAAAAACTAAAATAAAAATAATATTAATAAATCATTCAATGTATCCACTTTGAGACATTACCATCACATGTATTAGTATCGATAACTGATGATTTGCAAATGTGGTTTATTTTTCTGAAATTAAACAAAAACAAAAACTAAATAAAAAAGATCACCAATTTATTTACAAACAGTAGTGGAGCAAGCAAAAAGATATTAGCCTAAGGCAAAAACATATCATGAATATGATACGCTTGAAAGTAAATTTGCCAGAGTATGATAGGTAATCACAAATTTAATGGCAATTGAAATCGATTTGATATTTATTTCCCATATTTTTGTTTTCAATATTTTGATGTCAAAAATGCATGTGATATATATGCGATTCAATAGATAAGTTGATAGCTGTGTGAAAATATAATAAATTGCATATAATTTGAGTTGAAATTGAAAATAATAACAACCAAGTCATGAATTGATTCCTTTTGATTAAATTCAAACTTTAATTTAGCGTTCAAGGTCATTTTTTTTATTTTTAATCGGTAAAAGCTAAATTAATTTTGTTTGCAGGTCAATGTGATATTACACTGAAAAAAATACTGACATAATATGAAACATTGTCGTATTCACCTTCGTACACTGAAAAAAATATTGTCGTGAAGTCAAAGATTTCATGTCTTTAAAATACGAATGCAAATTTTGCTTAGCATAGAAGACGCATTTCTCTAATATAAAGTTTTTTTTCCTTGTCCAAAAGTTGATAAACTTTTCAATGAAGTCATATTGTCCTTATAATTAAGTGATTTTACTTAAAAATGGGTATCATAACGTGAAAGAAAAAATGTTTGGGCTAAGGTCAACTTGACTTTAATAATTCAGAAAAAATTTTTAAATTTAATGAAATTGTCTTTAAATTTGTTATCTTTTTGCATCTTGACTACAAAGCAAAAAAATTTTCAAATATAGGACATGTTTTTCAACACTTTATTTTAAAGACGTTCTTTACTTGATGCATAGCCTAATTTCTACCGAAAGTCGTTTTTAAGGGACTTTGACGGCATATGAAGAAAAAAAGCTGAAAAAACGAATAATTAAAATTTGCTTCCTAGAATCAAGTACACAAAACCCAAATTTAAAAGAGAATTGTGTCTTGAAAGTATCCTTACTTGTATTCTCCGCTTCTTTGGCTCAGAATCAATACCAAAATTGTTAAGGTAAAGACAAAATCTTTGGAACCGGGCATGCTTTTTTCAGTGTGGGGGTACCGTAAACGGATCGATATAAATTATCGATTTATTTATGTATGCAAAAAAGATCTTAATTTCAAATTTGATGCCAATTTAACCCTTTATTTCAAATTTAAGGCAATGTCGGCCCATCCCAAATGCCTTGGGCACAGTGTGGCGCAGGGTATGAATAAATATGGGAAATATTTATAATTTTTAGGCAATTTCGTAATTTTCTATAGAAATAAAAAAATTTCTATAGAAATAAAATTATGAAAAAAATTTTATATAATAAAAAATTTTGCAAAATTTTCTATAGAAATAATATTTTGACAAAATTTTCTATAGAAATAAAATTTTGACAAAATTTTATATAGAAATAAAATTATGACAAAATTTCCTATAGAAATAAAAATTTGGGAAAATTTTCTATAAAAATAATTTTTTGAGAAAATTTTTCGTAGATATTAAATGTTGACAAAATATTCCATAGAAATAAAATTTTGACAAAATTTATTATAGAAATTTTAAAGCCGAGATCAAAACATCAAATATGATTGAAGTACAAACCAACAATAAAAAACAAAACACGAAATAAAATTTTGACAAAATTTTCTATAGAAATCAAAATGTGAGAAAATTTTCTATAAAAATACATTTTTGAGAAAATTTTTCGTAGATATAAAATGTTGACAAAATATTCCATAAAAATAAAATTTTTACAAAATTTTCTATAGAAATAAAATATTGACAAAATTTTCTATAGAAATAAAATTTTTCTATAGAAATAAAATTTTAACAAATATTTCTATATAAATAAAATTTTGACAACATGTTCTATAGAAATAAAATTTTGAAAGAATTTTCTGCTAATATTTGACATATGTATATACCCAGCAAAAAAGCGTCGCCAAAAAAGTAATGAAAATGTTATTTTTGGATCCGGAAGTGGTGCAAAATTGACGCAGAAGCGATGAATTTAACATGATCTTGTCAGGACGGAAGTCCTCCATTTCAGCAGCCGTTGCACTGAATTTGCATCACTTCTTTAGGTGTGATCCGAATTCAATGTTTTGGATGTGAATTAAGAAATTTTGTGATATTTCACAAATAAATAATTTTTAAAATTTTTTTTTTATGAGTTTTAATGCATTCGCTTGTGTGGAACGTTTGGCATCAAATATTTTCAAAAATTCGCAATTTTTTCAGAATGGATTTAGCATTTTTCCGACAAAAGTTGAATGATTTGTACCATTTTATGAATTTTTGCTCTGTTTTTAACCTATTTGAAACAAAAAAAGTTAAGATTACCCATTAAAAGTATCAAAAAAACAAATTATAAAAAATTGAATTAAAAGAACTTCCTGGGTAGGTAAAATAAAGAACATCATTGGGAGTGCATCTTCTGGAAGTGCTTTTAAAGTTGTGTCTTTGGAAGAACTTCAAATTTTTTTGCTGGGTAGGTATATGGTCTTATAATAAAATTTAAAAAAAAATCGATTGTTCGAAATATTTCAAATAAATTGTTACGGTTTCAGCTCATCTACTACACGCAAAAAAATAATTCTTTCCTCCCAAACGAAATTTTAGACAAACAAAGTTCGTTTCTCATTTGCTTTTCGCTGTAAGGAAGTGTATTTGGGAGAAAAGTATATACTTTTTGTGATAAACGTTTATTCTTTTCCATGATGTAAAAACAATTTCATAAGGACAAACTCAAAAAAACATTGTTTTCTTGCTAATTGCATTTTCCCTCACATCTTTCTCACATCCACGATGTTTTTTTGTTCTTAACACCTTTTCCTGTAATACCAACAATGTAGAAGAAATTATACGATTTTATAAATTTTAAAATTTTTTTTTACCATTCGCCTGGACGGAGAATCGAACCGCGGACCATGCACTTTGTAAGCCAACACACTAACCACTGAGCTATGTACCTGTTATGGTCATCAATAGATAAATATCCATATAAGTTATATTTATATAGCATAGCTTGCGGCGCCCACGAACCGAATAAACAAAGTTTATTTAACAGAAACAAACACTTAGTTTGGCACCGTGGTGCAGTGGTTGCTACGTCCGACTTGCATGCCAAGGGTCGTGGGTTCGATCCCTGCTTCGACCAAAGTTTTTTTTGTTTTTTTTTTTTACATATATTCCAGATATGTTCGGAAGATTCCGACAAAATGTTCAACATTACATTGTAATATATTAAATTTTGAACTGTAAAATGTGTCTTATTAAAGACCTAAAGTCAGAAAAGAACAGTGTTTGATATAAACGAAATGGACTGTGTTGTTGTTTCAAAAATAACTTTTTTTATTGAAAAAATAAAAATTTTGTAACAAACGAATTTTTTTGGTGATAAAAGTTTAAAATTTTCGAAGCAATTCAAAAAACTCTAACAAAAGAAAAACGTTTTCGGTACACGTTTTCCAAACGTTTTTTTTCTTTGCGTGTAGTCTAACATTCTAGGAAACATAAAATGATCTCCATAGTTGGAAGTTGCTTTTCATTCACAGTCATACCATACAGTGATCGAATGAAAAACGCAATGGAAACTAATTTGCGTATAAACTTGTATAGTTACAAAAATGTGAAGTGTGTTAAAAAATTTAGTTTAGCCGGAGTCGAGCAAAATTTTTACGACTCCGACTCCAGCAAAATCTTCAGACTACGCATCGGAAAGTGACGCATCGGAAGACATTGAAGCCTTTATTCGTGAGATACCGGTCGAAGTGATGCAAAGAGTATGCTAAAATTGGACTAAATTAATGGTCATAATTTCTTGTTTTAAATTTTATGGATTCTTTTTGCTTTAGCCAGAAATCCATTGTTTCTGATATAATTTTGCACCAGTTTTCGATTGAAAAAGAACATTGGTTTTTGACGACACCTTTTTCGTTGGGAAGTTATTCAGAGTGTTCTAAAAGAACAAGAAGGAATGAAAGTAGTGGGACTTTGGGTGTTAAAACACTTAGGGCGTTTTTCGTTTCACAAAAAAATATGTTTCCTTGGTGTTACTCTACTTTTTGCCTCCATGTATTTTCGCCCAAATGATAGTATCATTCCAAAGTTATTGTTAATTCATAATATTGTGAGGCATACATGATCCAAAATCTATGACAGTATTCTTCATATTTTGCAATCAATTTCTACATTTCAGTTTAATTTTATAATTTAGTCGATATTTTCTCCAGCCGAATGAAATTTTTCTTATCCCAAATATGTTTCAAAAATTTTATGGACGCTCATAAAATAGCATTACTATTTTCAGTGCTCACTTATTGTACAAAGTACAATATAGTCAAACCTTCCACACTGTTTACTATCCTTGTTTCAATTTACTTGAAACGTAGAAATCGATTTAACACAAATCAAATGAAGACAAAATCATTTAATTCCGCATTTTGGTCCACAATATGAGAACGATGGTAAATAGCGGTCTCAAGAGTACAAAATAAAATAGGCAATAAATCACCGCACGGTTTCAAGTAATGAAGAAATAATGCGCCTAATTGTAATTTTTACTGCTTCGTTACAGTTTTCAAATTTCCTTTTTACAAATTGTTAAAAAAAAAAAACATTTTTAAAAGCTTCACGCAAATTATCTAAAACAAAAGCTAAGGCCTATTATATTAGTGACCTTGCTATATTAGCTAAATCATATTGAATTTTTTGTCTTTTGTTTTTTTTTTCCTTTTTTGGAATAGGTCACAAAAAGTAGACTACATTGAAGGTGGCGGCCTCATTAAAAGAAATCTTTCACAATACTTGCAGATTAGATGAACAAATTCATACCAAGCTTCACGTCATATAAATATACTTCCTAACTGCCTTCTTTGGAGCATTAAATTACTCCATTGTATGAGTTTGCCATTTACATATTAATTTAAGGTATGCTTAGCTTTTCCCTTCAGAAAAAAACAACAACAAAACAAAAATAATCAGCATGAAGTTGGCATAGTACTATGGGCATTGAGGTAATCCATTTTTCTTTGTTCCTTTTGCATAACAAAAAGCCTCAAAAACAATTGCAAAGTGAAAGATAATGACATGTTAACAGGCCCAACAGACAGCTAATGCAGATACATACTGCCCCTTTTATGGATCTAAGCCCAAATATAAAAGCTATTTTTTCTGATGGATTTTAACTTCAATACAGTAAATTTGGTATTATGCCTAAATCTATTCGAGGGATTTGCTATGCCGCTAAACATAAATATGACATAGACAAAATATGATTTTTAAGTTATTTTGCATATAAGCTTTCATATGACGAAGAAAATATAATTGTTTTATTGGCAATTTTTGAAGTGTTTCGCAGAAACAAAATATCATTGTTTATTGCCTATACTTTCTCTATATGGAGCTCATTTGCATTTGCTTTGTATTATAGTTGTGAAGGTGGTTGCTTTGCAACACCTAAAGTCTTTCGTTTTTCAGTAAGGAATGCATTCCACACAATCCACGTTTTTATACCCACCACCATAACAAATATATATATATATATATATATATATATATATATATATATATATATATATATATATATATATATATATATATATATATATATATATATATATATATATATATATATATATATATATATATATATATATATCGGTCCAAGTTTTGATATAGTCCCCATATAGACCGATCTCCCGATTTGGGGTCTTGGGCTTATAAAAAACTGTAGTATTCATCCAATTTGTCTGAAATTGGAAATCTAGAGGTGTTTTTAGGACCATCAAACAGTGCGCCGAAAATGGTGCCTATCGGTCTATGTTTTGGTATAGCCCCCATATAGACCGATTTCCCGATTTTGCCTCTTCGGCGTCTATAAAGTGTATTTTCTATCCGATTTGCCGGAAATTGGAAATCTAGAGGTATTCTAAGACCATTAAGAGGTGTGCCGAAAATTGGGTGTATCGGTCCATGTTTTGATAGAGCCCCCATATAGACCGATCTCCCGATTTTACTTCTTGGGCTTCTACAATCCGTAGTTTTAATCCAATTTACCCAAAATTTGAAATCTAGAGATACTCTAGGACCTTAAAAACGTGTACAATGTAAAATGGTGATTAGCGGACCATGTTTTGATATAGCCCGCATATAGACAGATTTCCCGATTTTATTTCTTGGGCTTCTAGAATCCGAAGTTTTTACCCAATTTGCATTTGTTTTGTATTATAGTTGTGAAGGTGGTTGCTTTGCAACACCTAACAATTGTTGTATTAATTTGAAAAGTTTGTTTCTTAAGTCTTTCGTTTTTCACTAACGAACACAATCCACGTTTTTATACCCACCACCATAGAATGGTGACGGGGGTATAATAAGTTTGTCATTCCGTTTGTAACACATCGAAATATCGATTTCCGACTATATAAAGTATATATATTCTTGATCAGGTAGAAATTCTAAGACGATATAATCATGTCCGTCTGTCTGTCTGTTGTAATCACGCTACAGCCTTCAATAATGGCGCTATCGTCCTGAAATTTGGCACAGATTCGTCGTTTGTTTGCAGGCAGGTCAAGTTCGAAGATGGGCTATATCGGTCCAAGTTTTGATATAGTCCCCATATAAACCGACCTCCCGATTTGGGAACTTGGCCTTATAAAAACTGTAGTGTTCATCCAATTTGTCTGAAATTGGAAATCTAGAGGTGTTTTAGGACCATCAAAGAGTGTGCCGAAAATGGTCCCTATCGGTCTATGTTTTGGTATAGCCCCCATATAGACCGATTTCCCGATTTTGCCTCTTCGGCGTCTATAAAGTGTATTTTCTATCCGATTTGCCTGAAATTGGAAATCCAGAGGTATTCTAAGACCATAAAGAGATGTGCCGAAAATGGAATGTATCGGTCCATGTTTTGATAGAGCCCCCATATAGACCGATCTCCCGATTTTATTTCTTGGGCTTCTACAATCCGTATTTTTAATACAATTTACCCAAAATTTGAAATCTAGAGGTACTCTAGGACCTTAAAAACGTGTACCGAAAATGGTGATTAGCGGACCATGTTTTGATATAGCCGGCATATAGACTGATGTCACGATTTTATTTCTTGGGCTTCTAGAATCCGAAGTTTTTACCCAATTTGCCCGAAATTGGAAATCTGGAGGTATTCTAAGAAAATAAAGAGATGTGCCGAAAATGGTGATTAGCGGACCATGTTTTGATATAGCCCGCATATAGACTGATCTCCCGATTTTATTTCTTGGGCTTCTAGAATCCGAAGTTTTTACCCAATTTGCCTGAAATTGGAAATCTGGAGGTATTCTAAGAAAATAAAGAGATGTGCCGAAAATGTTGATTATTGGACCATGTTTTGATATAGCCCCTATATAAACCGATCTCCCGATTTTATTTCTTGGGCTTCTAGAATCCGTAGTTTTTACCCAATTTGCCTGAAATTGGAAATGTAGAGGTATTCTAGGAATATAAATAGATGTGCCGAAAATGGTGATTATCGGTCCATGTTTTGATGTAGCCCCCACATAGACCGATCTCCCGATTTTATTTCTTGGGCTTCTAGAATCCGAAGTTTTTACCCAATTTGCCTGAAATTGGAAATCTGGAGGTATTCTAAGAAAATAAAGAGATGTGCCGAAAATGTTGATTATCGGACCATGTTTTGATATAGCCCCCATATAGACCGATCTCCCGATTTTACTTCTTGGGCTTCTAGAATCCGTAGTTTTTACCCAATTTGCCTGAAATTGGAAATCTGGAGGTATTCTAGGAAAATAAAGAGATGTGCCGATGATGGTGATTATCGGTCCATGTTTTGATATAGCCCCCACATAGACCGATCTCCCGATTTTACTTCTTGGGCTTCTAGAATCCGTAGTTTTTTACCCAATTTGCATGGAATTGAAAATCTACACTGAAAAAACAGTGAACCCTTTTCCATTGCAAAACGAACTAAACTGTAGTAATATTGACCATGATTTAGCCCTTAAGATTTTTTTCAACTTGTCTAGTTTATAATTCTCTTAAATTTTAGTTCATCTATAACATTGTATTTTAGTTCATTTTTACAACACCATAAGATTTATATACCCCTACCAAGTTAAAAAGTCAATATTATTTTGGTTTACTTGCTTATTTTGTGGGAAACCCGATAATAAAAATTGCTTTACAGTCTCTTTAAAATGTCGACAACTGAACTATTTTTAAATCAATCTTTCCACAGTATAGAGAAATTAAATAATTAAAGGAACAACAAATCGTTTTACTATTATGAAAATGTTCATACATTAAAATTAAACATTCTTTAAGCAAAAGTACTTTATTATAAAAACTTATGATGAAAGTTCTTAATACAATGTTTTTTGTGAATAAAAATTATGACCACGTGGAACAGAGAGTAGTTCATTTGAACTCGCTGTTTGGACATTTTGACTTATCCTTTTTTTACTCATCGTAGGTAATTTTTTCACATATCTTGCTGAAAAAAATGGAAACAATAATGAAAATTGTTAAAAATGAACACCATGTAATGAAATATAATTTTTAATTCTTCATTTTAGCTTGGGGGCATTTTATCAAATGGTGTAAGGAATTCAACTTTTCTTTGGAAAACGTATCTCATAAAATTTGTACCTAAAACAATTAGAGAAATAATGGAGTATTCTATATAAACTCATAAAACTGTGTTGTTATCGATGTGAAGGATATAATAAAATATATATTCTAGTTGAAAAAAAAACCAAAGTTTTAATATAAAACTTACCAATTCTCTATTAAATTATACGCTGAGCGGAAATATAAAAAGTTGTCCAAATTTATTTGGGTTACTCTGAAATTATTAAATAGGTTTTAAAAAAATCTAATGAAAAAAAATAATAATATGCATAAAAAACCAAATATTCTTGATAACACTACACAGTCATCATTCGTCAAAATGACGACACGTAATTTCATTTTCGATTTAAAATGTATTTTAGTCTATTGGGAAATGGTAAATTTAAGTTATACTAATTCGACCGTTTTATGAATTTTTGTTTTATACTAATTAAAACCAAATTGAATAAGAAAATAAACTCAAGTTTGGTTCACTTTTTCGCTCACGATGAAAATTATAGCGTCTTGAAATGAGCCGTAGTCAAAATGACGAAGGATGACGTTAATGTATAAAAAATAAGGATGACTGTCCAGGGCTAAAAGGAAGTTAAAGAATACTTACCAATTCACTATTAAATTACAGGCAAAGGAGTACTAAAAATTTGTCCAAATTTTTAAGGGATTATTCTGAAATTAAATATTTGTTTTTACATTAAAAATATTACATTGGTTTCCAAAAAATTTGATTAACGAAATACTAAAATAAGGCATTAAAAACTGTAATTTTGATGATAAAAAGGTCACAAAAACGTAAATATTCTAGTTGAAAATAAAGCCAATTTTAAAAGAAAATTTACCAATTCTCTATTTTGTAAATTTGTTCGAATCCATCTGGAGTTGCTCTGAAATTAAATATTGTTTTTACAACAAAGAAGAACATTAAACTGGTTTCCAAAAAAATTAATTAACAAATAATAATATACATAAAAAATATTCTTTTTAAAAGAAAAGTCATATTAAAAAAATACTTACCAATTTATGAATAAACTATACGCAGAGATATAACAAAAATTTTCCAAATTCATCTGGAATTGATATTAATTTTTTACATAGAATAATACAAATTTCAATACACTTTCAATTTCAACATATCTTCCTAAATATTCGTAATAACTTTTATCTAAACTACCGATAAAATATTAATAACTTTAATTTAAAAGGTTTAATAAACAAACACCAATATATGTCTCAAAAATCCTTTATATTCCCTTGTTGCATACATACTTAAAAGATGCAACAGCCCACGCCAACGCCAACTATACAACTGACGCATGCCAAACAAAATCAAGCAAAGCCAAAACATTCCTACAACAACAAAAACACATGTGCCTTTATTGAAAACAACACCTCATCCAGCCAAATAAACCATCCGCGAATAACAAACACACACAAACCACTAAATGAACAAAAATAAAAACAACCCCACGCTCATGTATACACAACAAAACTCAAGTAACATCATCTTTACATTAATCACATTCCACTATGGCGATAAAGATCTCTGTACTATGCATTAGTTCATCGCATCTACTGACAATTTACTCTTAGAATAATATTCGTAAAGGCACACCAGTTTATGAACGATGAAACGTTTAACTTAAAATTTGCAAAAAATTCATGAAATGTTATCAACCATTTTTGACGAAAATGTCTATAAATTTAATTACATGTGGACTAAAAATATTTCATTGGGTAATTTTTTACCAATAACTATTAACTATAGGAATTGGCAGTAAGAAATTGCTATCCACTTTCGAGTTCATTTTTCGTAAAAAAATATTTTCTCATACAAAAAAATCTTATAGTAAATGGCACTTATTATTTAGAAAATACTTTACATTTCACAAGTACTTTTATAGCATGACAAACGAATTTTTAACTACCAGTTAAGAATTTTTTTAGGGAAATTTCCATCGTATTTTGTAGGCCATGAACTAAACGATTGCTACTTAGAATTTGTAAAATTTCCTTTCGAGTAGTTAATTTTCGTTGAAGATACGAAAAATGAACTAAAATTCTGGAAAATTCTTGTAATAAATTATTGTAAAAATCTTCTTAAATTTACGAGACACTTTTTTTTCTGTGTAGGGGTATTCTAGGAAAGTAAAGAGTGTGCGAATATATTGTGTATCGGTACAGTTTTTGATATAGCCCCCTTATAAACCGGTCCTCCGATTTGGAGCCTAGATTCTAGAACTACAATTAGATGTGCTGAATACTGTGTGTATGCTTCCATGCTTTCGTATAGCCCCCATTACACCGAACTCCCGATTTAACTCCTAGGGTTTCTAGAAATTGTAGTTTTTATCCGATTTGCCACAAATTGAAAATATACTGGCATTTTAGACCCATAACAAAGTGTATATGATTTAGTTTTATCGGTCCATTTGGTAAGGCCTCCATATAGACCGATTTCACTTATTGAGGGTATAGAAGGCGCACTGATCATGAAAATTGCTTGAAAGTTAATGCAAAAGATTCACGATTTTACTTCTCGTAGTCATTTCAATAACTGGGATGAAAATTCACAGATTTTAGATTTCAAATCAAGGCGTTATTTCATCATTTTCTTGAACTTACAAGAGATATTTATGATTCCTCTAAAACTCAAACAAAAAATGGTTCTTATAAATTCAGAATCTGATCTAGTCTTCATAGATAAAATCTTTACATTTAACTGTGGGAAGCGTACTGGTTGAACTGATCTGCTTGGGAAAATATCTGTCATCAAACTGCCCTGAAATTTTCAAAGGAAACTATTATATTTGATTCATGGTGATGGGTATTTAAGATTCGTCCCGGCCGAACTTACTACTGTATATACAGTTAAATCTGTTAACACCCTTGAACGAAACAGTAACAAATATGGAAAGTATTTAATTCTTATGACATTTTTATGAAATTTCACATTATTGTTTCATTTGAGATTTATTGGGGATTTTGACAGTTTTTGCTAAATAGTGATTTGAAAAGTATACGAGCTTTGGCTTATTTAAATTTTAGTCGATTAGGTGGAAAGTCTGTCATTAGGATAGGATAGGACCACAATATGGGAAAATCATCAATGAAACTGTGTGTAAAATATGTGTAAATATTCTTGAAATATTTTCCTAAATCAGAAAAACATATGTATGGAGAGTTTATCTAAATATGAACCGATTTGGATTAAATTCGACACACATAAGTAGAAGGTGAAATATATTTTTTGTGTAAAATATCAAGTTATTTAGACAAAGATCCCGTTGAAAATGGACGTAATATATATATTTTTTGTCATATTTCCTTAAAATAGGCCTACATACATATGTGAGCTATATCTAAATCTTAACCGATTTGCTCCAAATTTGGTACACATTGCCAAAAATTTAACTCTACCCTCAGTGCGAAAAAAAATCAAGTAAATCGGAATGAAAATTTCGTCTTCAGTGGTCATGTATACCGGGCGATAGATATATGTGGGAGCTATATCTAAATATGAACTGATTTGAACCAAATTTGTCATATTTTACGAAACCATCAAATGTACTCTTTGAAGCGGATCAAGAGAGTACATTTAATTGGGGTTATATCTAAAACTGAACCGACTTTTTACAAACTTGGCATGCTTAGTTAGAATGCTAATTGTACCTATGCAAAATTTCACGTAAATCGGAGTAAAATTTTGGGTTCAGTGGTCATAACAGTGTAAATCAGCCGTAAGATATATGTGGGAGCTATATCTAAATCTGAACCGATTTAAACCAAATTTGGCACATTGTACGACGCGACTCGCCAAACATTCTAACACATTAAATTTAAAGCAACACGTTAACTATGACTAGATCGGTGATAAATATACGCATATGACATCTATATCTAAATGTGAAACTATTTTTCAAAATCAATATCGGTTGTCCTTGAGCCGAAATAAGACCCCATACCAAGTTTGATGATGAACGGGCTTAAACTGCCCGAAACGATGTATCGCAGACTACTCCTTATTGGCGCTATATCTTTCTTAAATATAGACAAGTATATACGGCCGTAAGTTCGGCCAGGCCGAAGCTTATGTACCCTCCAACGTGGATTGCGTAGATACTTCTTCTACTCGTAAACACTGCCATCCACAATCGAATTACTTAAGTTACCGTAACGCTTGCCGATGACAAGGTATCCCAAAACCTCCTAACACCGTATTCTAAATTGTATGTAAGTCCATACGTGGTATATATTAAATCAAAAAAGATCGATTAAATACGTATATAATTCAGTTTGACAAAATTTGCTATAGAAATAAAATGTTGACAAAATTTTCTATAGAAATGAAATTTCAACAAAATTTTCTATAGAAATAAAAGTTTAACAAAATATTCTATAAAAATAATATTTGAACAAAATTTTCTATAGGAATAAAATTTTGACAAAATTTTCTATAGAAATAAAATTTTGACAAAATATTCTATAGAAATAAAATTTTGGTAGATTATTTTTGGCTCGAGTGGCAACCATGATTATGAACCGATATGGACCAATTTTTGTGTGATATGGAACAATTTTGGTATGGTTGTTAGCGGCCATATACTAACACCACGTTCCAAATTTGAACCGGATCAGATGAATTTTGCTCTTCCAAGAGGCTCCAGAGGTCAAATCTGGAGAACGGTTTATGTGGGGGCTATATATAATTATAGGCCGATATGGACCAATTCTGGCACGGTTGTTAGAGATCATATACTAACACCATGCTCCAAATTTCTACCGGATTGGATGAAATTTGCTTCTCTTAGAGAATCCGCAAGCCAAATCTGGGGATCGGTTAATATAGGAGCTATATATAATTGTGAACCGATGTGGACCAATTTTTACATGGATGTTAGAGACCATATATTAACACCACGTTCCACATTTGAACCGGATCGGATGAATTTTGCTACTCCAAGAGGCTCCGGAGGTCAAATCTGGAGAACGGTTTATATGGGGGGTACATATAATTAGGGACCGATATGGACCAATTCTGGCACGGTTGTTAGAGATCATATACTAACACCATGTTCCAAATTTCAACCGGATCGGATGAAATTTGATTCTCTTTGAGGCTCCGCAAGCCAAATCTGGGGATCGGATTATATGGGGGCTATATATAATTGTGAACCGATGTGGACCACTTTTTGCATGGTTTTTAGAGACCACATACCAACAGCATGTGCCAAATTTCAGCCGGATCGGATGAAATTTTCTTCTCTTTGAGGCTCCACAAGCCGAATCTGGGGATCGGTTTATATAGGGGCTATGTAAAATTATGGACCGATGTGGACCAATTTTTGCATGGTTGTTAGAGACTATCGGATTGGAGGAAATATGCTTCTGTTAGAGGCTCAGCAAGCCAAATCTGAAGGACCGTTTATATAGGGGCTATACGTAAAATTGGACCGACATGGCCCATTTGCAATACCATCCGACCTACATTAATAACAACTACTTGTGCCAAGATTCAAGTTAGCGTGATTTCAACAGACAGACGGACGGACGGAAATGCTTAGATCGACTCAGAATTTCACCACGACCCAGAATTCGAGTATGTATACTTTATGGGGTCTTAGAACAATATTTCGATGTGTTACAAACGGAATGACAAAGTTAATATACTAGGCCAGCGGTATCACAATGGACTGAATAGTCTATGTGAGCCTAAAAATACGGGGTTTTTACTATACGTAACTTATCCTAACCATTAGCGTCTCAGACTCCTCAAAGTATATATATTTGGTTGTGGTGAAATTCTGGGTAGATCCGTCCATCTATCCGCCGTTTGTTGAAATCGCTTAAAACATATAAGATATCGGGCTCCCATAAAAACCGATCCCTATATTTGGATTTTAAAGCCATGTAAACCGATCCCATTTAACTTCTTGAACCTCCAGGAGTAAAAAATTCCTTTGATCCTGTTTTAGTTCTTCGTAAGTTGTCAATACGTAGAAAATCCCTAAATTGTTTTATGGGGAAAATTAACTCTCTTGTGTGAATATTTATTGAATTATTGATTTACTGTTATTGAAGAAAAGTAAAACAAAAGTAAGGAAACAAATCATTGGTGTCAAATCCTTTCATCATCAAATCATATCATGCTCATATTAACCGTACAGAGATCATTCTTACCAATTTAGGAATCGTTCATTTGAGACATACTTGAAATAAGTAAGTACAAAGATTTTATGAACTTAAAATACGTACGCCTTTTTGCCGTAGCTTAACATAAAGGACTTATTTTTGTGATACAAAAATTTTCTACTTGACCAAAAGTTGATACACTTTTCATTGTAGGCCTAACTATATGGTTTGGCCTACAATGAAAAGTGGTGGTTCCATTTTAAACTGGGTATCTTTAGTTTACATTAAACTGAGGACAGATTTGTTTAATAAATCTCTCTTAGTTGTAATAAATTCACCAATATTATTGAAATTCTCTTTAAGTTCGATAATTTTTTGTTCCTTGCTACATGAAATTTCAGGTATATAGCGTCATTATTGAAGGCTGCAGCATGATTACAAGAAACAGACGAACATCGTCTGAAAATTTCTACCTGGTTGAGAATATATATACGAGTATATACATTATATAGCCAGAAATTGATGTTTCGTTAGGTTACAAACGGAATGGCAAACTCATTACACCCTATCACGATTCTATGATGACGGGTATAAATATATATAGAGATGTAATTAGTAAAAAAATGCAAAGTATTTTTATTTTACTTTATAAAAATATTTTTTAATATTTGCTATACAAATATAATATAATAATATTTATATAGCAAATTTTATAATATTGATAATTCTTCCATTCACTGCATAAGTTATTATAGCAATTGTTTGTTTTGCTATGCATTTAGTTATTATCATATTACTTGCTCTTATCATTATTTATTTATCAAGAAACTGCAAAATTAAACTCCTCCATCACGTACCCTCTAATAAAGTTAACCCACTGCCAGACAGGTAAGCAGCTTGTCTAAATGTCAAGAAACGTTAGGAGCCACTGCTTGTTATGAACTCCGTAGAATGTGCTTAGCCATGTAATGTAGTTCTTGCAAAATTTCACACTCCCACCGAAATTACAAAGAAAACAAAGAAGCAAAGAAAAACCAACACAATTTATTTCTTGACTTCAATTCACAAGCGCTCCATATGTACTGCCATAGTAATGTGAATAAGATCTCAGATGTAAGCTAACGCATAATTATGATCAGAGTTTACATGGTTTCGTAATGTTTGTAAGTCATTGAATAATTTTAAACTTTGGGTATGAAAATGGAATAATTACTATGGTGAGTTTTAGACCTACACCTTAAGAAATCTTTTTCATTATTTCTAGAGAACATTTAGCATTAAAATTTAAACCGGCTAAATGAGTAAAGTAGAAAGTCGGGCGGGCCGATTTTATCATACCCTAAACCATAGCATGCATTGGGTAGTATTGGTATGGGTTTGGGAGATAAACCGCATTTCCATATTTAAGAATACAAGGGGTACATGTTTATGGGAGTTTTATGCCAATCTGAATAGAGGTGTGCACGTTAGTAATATCTTATTCACGTTCACGCACACTCACGACGGAAAAATCGTACTCACGAAAAGAAAATTTGTGCTCACGCACACTCACACCCAGAAAAAAGTGACCACTTCTTTAAGTTAAAATGAACTCATTGTGAAGAAAGTTGAAATTCGTATAGCGCCAAAGACATTTTTATACCCTCCACAATAGGATGGGGGGTATATTAACTTGTTGGCGAAATTCTGAGTCGATCTAAGCATGTACGTCCGTCCGTCTGTTGAAATCACGCTAACTTCCGAACGAAACAAGCTATCGAACTTCGTATAGCGCCAAAGAAATTTTTATACCCTCCACCATAGGATGGGGGGTATATTAACTTTGTCATTCCGTTTGTAACACATCGAAATATTGCTCTAAGACCCCATAAAGTATATATTCTGGGTCGTGGTGAAATTCTGAGCCGATCTAAGCCTGTCCGTCCGTCCGTCTGTTGAAATCACGCTAACTTCCGAACGAAACAAGCTATCGACTTGAAACTTGGCACAAGTAGTTGTTATTGATGTAGGTCGGACGGTATTGCAAATGTACCACATCGGTCCACTTTTACGTATAGTCCCCATATAAACGGAAGATTTGGTTTGCGGAGCCTCTAAGAGAAGCATATTTCATCTGATCCGGTGGTACATGGTGTTGGTATATGGTCTCTCACAACCATGCAAAAATTGGTCCACATCGGTCCATAATTATATATAGCCCCCATATGAACCGATCTCCAGATTTGGCTTGCGGAGCCTCAAGGAGAAGCAAATTTCATCCGATCCGGCTGAAATTTGATACATGGTTTTGGTATATGGTCTCTAACCACCATGCAAAAATTGGTCGAAATCAGTCCATAATTATATATAGCCCCCATATGAACCGATCGCCAGATGTGGCTTGCGGAGCCTCACAGAGAAGCAACTTTCATCCGATCCGGCTGAAATTTGGTACATGATGTTGGTATATGGTCTCTCACAACCACGCAAAAATTGGTCCACATCGGTCCATAATTATATATAGTCCTCATATAAACCGATCCCCAGATTTGGCTTGCGGAGCCTCAAAGAGAATCAAATTTCATCCGATCCGGCTGAAATTTGGTATATGGTATCTAACAACCATGCAAAAATTGGTCCACATCGGTTGATAATTATATATAGCCCCCATATAAACCGATTCCCAGATTTGGCTTGCGGAGCTTCTAAGAGAAGCAAATTTCATCCGATCCGGTTGAAACTTGGAACATGGTGTTAGTATATGGTCTCTAACAACCGTGCCAGAATTGGTCCATATCGGTCCATAATTATATATAGCCCCCTATAAGCCTTTTTGTTAATTTAATAATAGGTTAGGTTAGGTATGGACTTACTTACAATTTAGAAGACGGTGTTAGGAGGTTTTAAGATACCTTGCCATCGGCAAGCGTTACCGCAACACAAATAATTCGATTGTGGAGTTTCTACGCAATCCATGATGGAGGGTACACCCAGAGAAGGAATATGATCACCTCAACCATGTTTCAAGAGCAAAATGTTATTTTTGAATGGTGACCATGTAACATGTTTGTCGCAACCATGTTATTTTCTCGGAGATTATGTGTCTGATTTCGGCAAGCATATTATTTTTGGCGAGAAAATAACATTTTTGCCATAAACATGTTACATGGTCACCATCCAAAAATAACATTTTGCTCTTGAAATATGGTTGAGGTGATCATATTCCTTCTCTGCGTGTACATAAGCTTCGGCCTGGCCGAACTTACGGCCGTATATACTTGTTATTTGTTTGAACGATGTGATTTTGGTAGAAATTATGTAGAATGCATTCCATATATTAGTTAACATTTTCCTATATTTATGTACCACTATACTACAGAATGAAAAAAATTAACTGAATTTAATTCATATATGGAAAAATTTTATTGAACTTTTTTCATTCATTTGGACAAATCTTACATATTTGTGTTAAACCATTTACTTCAAAATTAGAACTGCTTACCTTCGTTTTTAAATACAGTTTTATTTATTTATATAGGCAGTTTTTTCTTCAATAAAAGACATGTTTTATTAATATATTAAATATATTTATTAAGAATCGACAGCATCACTGGCCTTGAAATATTATTTATTATTCCACTATTTCAAATTTCCATGTAATGTTACCAACTGTAAAACATTATACTTTTCTTCTTATTGTTCTTTTCACTTTTAATAAGATGCTCAATTAGTGTGGGCAAAAAACCCAAATTTGTAAAATATGTCGAACTAGCTCTATCGATTGGCTTAAATGCATAGAAGCAGCTGAGTTGTAGTTATAAATTCAGCTGTTTGCATTGTATTTTTATACCCTCCATCATAGGATGGGGGTATATTAACTTTGTCATTCCGTTTGTAACACATCGAAATATTGCTCTAAGACCCCATAAAGTATATATATATTCTGGGTCGTGGTGAAATTCTGAGTCGATCTAAGCATGTCCGTCCGTCCGTCCGTCCGTCCGTCCGTCTGTTGAAATCACGCTAACTTCCGAACGAAACAACCTATGGACTTGAAACTTGGCACAAGTAGTTGTTATCGATGTAGGTCGGATGGTATTGAAAATGGGCCATATCGGTCCACTTTTACGTATAGCCCCCATATAAAGGGACCCTCAGATTTGGCTTATGGAGCCTCTAACAGAAGCATATTTCATCCGATCCGGCTGAAATTTGGTACATGGTGTTGGTATACGGTCTCTAACAACCATGCCAAAATTGGTCCACATCGGTCCATAATTATATATAGCCCCCATATAAACCGATCCCCAGATTTGGTTTGTGGAGCCTCTAAGAGAAGCATATTTCATCCGATCCGGCTGAAATTTGGTACATGGTGTTGGTATATGGTCTCTAACAATCATGCAAAAATTGGTCCACATCGGTCCATAATTATATATAGCCCCCATATAAACCGATCTCCAGATTTGGCTTGTACCCAGAGAAGGAATATGATCACCTCAAACATGTTTTAAGAGCAAAATGTTATTTTTGGTTGGTGACCATGTAAGATGGTTTTCGCAAGCATGTTATTTTCTCGGAAATCATGTATCTGATTTCGGCAAGCAGGTTATATTTGACGAGAAAATAACATTTTAGTGACAAACATGTTACATGGTCACCATACAAAAATAACATTTTGCTCTTGAAACATGTTTGAGGTGATCATATTCCTTCTCTGCGTGTGCGAAGCCTCAAAGAGAAGCAAATTGCATCCGATCCGGCTGAAATTTGGTACATGGTATTCGTATATGGTCTCTTGCAACCGTGCAAAAATTGGTCCACATCGGTCCATAATTATATATAGCGCACATATAAACCGATCCCCAGATTTGGGTTGCGGAGCCTCTAAGAGAAGCAAATTTCATCCGATCCGGCTGAAATTTGGTACATGGTATTGGCATATGGCCGTGCAAAAATTGGTCCATATTGGTCCATAATTATATATAGCCCCCATATAAAACGTTCTCC
This sequence comes from Haematobia irritans, assembly GCF_050003625.1. NCBI lineage: Eukaryota > Metazoa > Arthropoda > Insecta > Diptera > Muscidae > Haematobia > Haematobia irritans. Next base: position 79,522,861 of record NC_134399.1, on the reverse strand, counting down.
AGATGTGACCTCCGGAGCCTCTTGGAGGAGCAAAATTCATCCGATCCGGTTCAAATTAGGAACGTGGTGTTAGTATATGGTCGCTAACAACCATACCAAAATTGTTCCAATCACACAAAAATTGGTCCATATCGGTTCATAATCATGGTTGCCACTAGAGCCAAAAATAATGTACCAAGATTTTATTTCTATAGAAAATTTTGTCAAAAGTTTATTTCTATAGAAAATTTTGTTAAAATTTTATTTCTGTAGACATTTTTGTCAAAATTTTCTTTCTATAGAAAATTTTGTGAAAATTTTATTTCTATAGAAAATTTTGTTAAAATTCTACTTCTGTAGAAAATTTTGTCAAAATTTTATGTCAAACTGAATCATATACGTATTGGATCGATCTTTTTTGATTTAATATATACCACGTATGGACTTACATACAATTTAGAAGATGGTGTTAGGAGGTTTTAAGATACCTTGCCATCGGCAAGCGTTACCGCAACTTAAGTAATTGTGGGTGGCAGTGTTTAGAAGAAGTTTCTACGCAATCCATGATGGAGGGTACATAAGCTTCGGCCTGGCCGAACTTACGGCCGTATATACTTGTTTGTATTTGTATTATGGCCAAATTTGAGAAAATCGAGCGATGCATATATATTGAAGCTATATCTAAATCTGAACCGATTTGGATGATAGTTTGCAGATTTGGTTGATACCACAGAAGGTCACCTTGTGCTAAAATTGAGAAAGATCGGTTAATAAATATATGGGAGCTGTATCTAAGTCTGAACTGATTTGGATGATATTTTGCAGGTTTGGTTGATTCCTCAGAAGATTTCTTTTGCTAAATTTGAATAAGATTTGTTAATAAATAAGGCTATTGTGACCAAATTTTGGAAAATCGGGCGATGCATATATATGGGAGCTATGTTTAAATCTGAACCGATCTCCATGAATTTCTGCACATATAGTGAGTACTACAGAATATCAAAGTAAGCCAACTTCGAGTAAAACCGGCTGATAAGTAAGGGGTTTATGGCCAAGATTGGGAAATTCGGGTGATACATATACATGGGAGCTATAGCTAAATATGAACCAATTTCGATGATTTTTTGGACATATAGTAAGTACTATAGAAAATTTGATTTGGCCAACTTTGAGTAAGGCCAACTTTGTCCGATCAGAACACCGGGCAATACATATATATGGGAGCAATATTTAAATCTGAATTGGTAAATTAGAATACTTTGTGTCAAATTTGATTGCGATCTGTGTATAAGGGAGCGCAATCTGAACCCATTTATCGAAATCGGGCAATACATATATATGGGAACTATATCTAAATTCAATAGCGTTTGTCTTTGGGCAAAAAAAAAACATATACCAAATTTCATCAAAATCGGTTAATAATTGCGACCGGAATCCTTCGAACAACAAATACATGAACAGACTTTCTTTTCTGCGTGGAACCATATTTCCCCGATATGGGGGCTATATTTATATCTGCACCGATTTTGACCAAATTTGGCACATATTGCTAAAATATTACACGCAAAGAAAGAAAAAACGTTTGGAAAACGTATACCGAAAACGTTTTTCTTTTTTTTAGAGTTGTTTGAATTGCTTCGAAAATTTTAAACTTTTATCACCAAAAAAAAAATCGTTTGTTACAAAATGTTTATTTTTTCAATAAAAAAAGTTATTTTTGAAACAACAGCACAGTCCATTTCGTTTCTATCAAACACTGTTCTTTTCTGACTATAGGTCTTTAATAAGACACATTTTACAGTTCAAAATTTAATATACTACAATGTAATGTTGAACATTTTTTCGGAATCTTCCGAACATATCTGGAATATATGTAAACAAAAAACAAAAAAAACTTTGGTCGAAGCAGGGATCGACCCTTGGCATGCAAATCGGACGTAGCAACCACTGCTCCACGGTGCCAAACTAAATGTTAGCTTCTGTTAAATAAACTTTGTTTATTCGGTTCGTGGGCGCCGCAAGCTATGCGTCCAGGCGAAAGGTAAAAACTTGTAAATATTTATAAAATCGTATAATTTCTTCTACATTGTTGGTATTACAGGAAAAGGTGTTAAGAACTAAAAAACCTCGTGGATGTGAGAAAGATGTGAGGGAAAATTAAATTAACAAGAAAACAATGTTTTTTTTTTTTTAGTTTGCCTTTATGAAATTGTTTTTACATCCTGGAAAAGAATAAACTTTTATCACAAAAAGTATATACTTTTCTTTCAAATACACTTCCTTACAAGCAAATGAGAAACGAACTTTGTTTGTCTAAAATTTCGTTTGGGAGGAAAGAATTATTTTTTTGCGTGTAGGTGTGCTCTCTGTGCCAAATTTCAGAATTTTCGGAGTAAAACTTTGCCCTCAGTTGTCATACGAATCTAAATAGGGAAATATTTATATTTGGGAGCTATATCTAAATCTGAAGCGATTTAAACCGAATTTGGCACACTTTACGAAACTATCAATTGTAATCCTTGTGCAAAATTTAAAGCAAATCAGGGTAAAACTCTGGCCTTTGGGGCACCGATTTCAATAGAGTTCGAGACTGACCCAAAGCTAAAGAATAGAAGTACGAAGCATCAGCCACATTGTATGAGATTTATCTCTCAAACTTTTTTTAATAGCATCATCACATGGTTAGGTTTACTATTTCAGTAGGGGTAGATTTAGTGTTCCTAATCAATCGTATTAGAACTATATGTATTCATTTACTTCCCAACTTTTCACGCCCCATGAGGACAAAGGGTATACAAATTATAAATAACTGTTATGCGCAAATTACGCAAAATTTGTTTCATTTTCGAAATCGAAATAGTAAAACAAATTGAATTATTAATTCTTAATGATGTGTATATCAATTAAAACAAAACTTTATAAATTATCTGAACATTTTATGGGGCAAAAAAACCAAATCCACTAAAACAATTTGCGAAATACGCACACACCTTTATTTATGAAAGAATTTCTGCTAAATTAATAAACATACTTTGACACGCAGAGGAATTCCTATCATATTTAGAATAAAAACTCGAATTTGAAAAAAAAACATACAAATTTATGAGTCTATGCTGACAGAATGAGAGATAGAATGACAAAGCTTAAAGCTGTGATGTATAGAATGGATTTCGGAATTATCCATTCTGGGTACGTAACAAGGTGGGCAATTGAATCGCCAAATGGACAAAATCTACTGTCTTAAGGTGTATTCAAGTGTTTTTTCTCCTATGGAATATTTTTGCACCTAAGTTTATCCGTATGAAAATATTTTTTCAATTTTCCTCAAGTGTCAAGTCATATTGGCAATAATCATAAAAAACAAATTTGTTCTGTTACCCCTGCTGTCATTGTCAAGAGATTATTAGCTTTGATTAACAGCTACATTTGAAAATCAAAAAAAGAATAAAGACAATCTCCCCTCTCTAATGTCAATGGCTTACGGCTTAAATGCGTACTCTGGTGGCTTAAACTTGAATGCTGAAAAATTCTAAATGACAAAAAATATGATTTACGCTATACCAAAGAATTTTGATATGCGCCACAGTGGCAAAAAAAGAACAAGCGACAAATTTATGAGACATAAACATAGGCGACAATGTTCAAATTGAATATCTGATATTCGAGCGCAACAAAAAAAAATTCGCCATATGTCATTAAAGCCTGGGGCGAGTTTGTGTTCTAAGTCTTTTGTTTGGCTTGTTGTGTTTTAATTAATTTCTGGTCCAATACTTGATCTAGCTTGAAGAATAGTTCACAGCCGACGACCATTAACAATTTGTACAAATTGTTACCAATTTTAAGCTATAAGTTGGAGAAAAAAAATTATCTTTATAATTGCAATTTGTTTTGGAGGTGTTTCTTTTATCTTGCATTTCAAAATTGTGTTGGTTTTGTGATAAAATATAATAATTTTGTGCAGACAATAACAAATGCATGAATTATGAGAGTGTAATAGCTATAATCTGTATGAAATTGGCACTTTGAGGAATAATGATATTATACCTCGACCTGCCTGATGTAAGTTAATTCTACAATTTAGGATTTATCCTACATTTGTTGCTTTCTTTGGAATCTATTCAGTTTTACAGTTTCGATTGTCGAAAGTCCAGTCCAGTATCTTGGTATTTTATATTGTAAAGTTTCAAACCTAAAGAACGCAAGTATGGAAAGTCTAAAGCCGGACGGGCCGGCTATAATATACCCTGCACCACTTTGTAGATCTTCATTTTCGATATCATTCGAAATTCTTCGAATTTGTTGGTTGCTATATATAAAGGTTTATGTTTCTATATGCATGCATTTAAGTCTGAACCGATTTGGACAAAATATTTTAGCCTTCTTAGAAAATCTCGGGACTTCAAATTTAAATCGGATAATGCCCTGGGGCGGAGGACAATGTTTGCAAAAATCAAGGAAAGTCTAAAGTTTGGCGTGGCCGGCTATAATATACCCTGCAACACTTTGTAGATTTGTATTTGTGATACCATCTAAAGTTATCAAATTTGTTGGTTGCTATACAAAAAGGGTCCCATATATATAAACTTAAATCTGATATACGAAATCTCTAGGCTTAAAATTAAAATTTTTAGCATTCTAGGCTATTGCCCAAATTTCCCAAAAAAAAAAATATGGGTTGAGTGAATTACCCGAATTTATTCTGATAATTGGTTGATAGTTTTGCTACAAGTAGAGGATGCTGATGAGGAATGTGGTAATTCCGAAACAGCTGTACATCCAACCATCTTGCAGTCTATAGGGCTTTGCCCAAATAAATTTGAAAAGCATACTTTTCCTCTGTTGGTTAAGCTACACTTGTAGTTTAGTCAATGCATGGCTTTAAGCTGAGATCAAAAAAAAGAAACAATAATAACGATTGAAGAGAAGCCAACAATAACAAACAAAACGAATGAAGATAGAGGAAGCACGCTCAAAAACAAACCCAGCCAAATACATACAAATCGATGATTTGAGTTTGGCAAAGGAACCTTATTAACCTTATTAAGGAAAATTGATATCTGGCAATGCCAGCATATGATGCTGGAAGACATGTTTAATTACCATATGTATGTTGTATTTCACTACTCGCCGATACATGGCGCTGATATTGATAGTAGGGGTGTTCACGGAATTGGCAGATTCCAAACGACAAGCGACTACGACGAGAGGACTTCCTCAGAGAGGTGTAATATCACCTGCGATCTGGCTAATTATAGTGGATGAGATTCTTAGCGTCCTGACTAATAGGCGTATAAAAGTGGTGGCGTATGCGGATCTCGGACATGCTGAATGAGTCACTGAAATCCCTATCGGAATGGGCTAGTGGTGGTGGATTAGGAGTAAATCCTAGAAAACGGATTTGGTGCTCTTTACCAGGAAAAGGAGACTGGATGGATACAAAGATCCAGATCAGGGGACGAAATTTGCACTCTCGAAATCGCCACGTTACCTGGCGATTACCCTGGACTCCAAACTGAATTGGCTCGAGAATATAGCGGATCGTATGAAGAAGACCTATGCGACATTATACGCATGTCAGAAGCTTGTTGGAGAGCAGTAGGGAATGAAACTGTCCCTTTTCAACTGGCTTTATACAGCTGTCTGGTGGCCCATCACAAACCACCACAATCATATGATGAGATTGGGCATAATAAATAGAACGGCCCTTATCTACATGACCGGGGCGATGAGGACAACAGCCACCGCCGCACTGGAAGTATTATTAGGAAGACCGCGGAGGTCATACTGATCAGACTGAGGGGCCTGGACTCATTGGAGATCACGGGCTGCAGACACACTGAACTGATAGTCTATGCCGGACGACATATGAGAACTGACTATATGGTGACACGGTATATGTGTGAGAGTAACCTGGAATCAATTCAATTGAAAATCTCAACATCTATACTGACGGCTCGAAAATGACCGAGGTACAGGCAGCGGAATACACTGCATGGAGTTGGAATTTAAGTAGTCCTTTATCAATTTCATAATATTTAACATTGATTTCCGGTTATATCAATTAAATACAATTATTTATTTTTTTCCAATATCGATAAACAACAATGTGTGTGTATGGAACGGCTCCAAATACAATTTTAATCCTCTCTTGTTATTTTTTGGCAGCCAATTTGATTCGGTTACGCCAATTAGGCTTGATTTTCGACATTGTGTCTTTATTTATTGCTGATCATTGTCATGACACGCATTGTTGGCTTCAAAATATTTGCCCCATTATGAATTATTACACTGAACAATGACCATGAATAGGTAAAGTCGTGTGGTAAAATCCAAAAGTCCCATCATGAAAAATAGGCAAGAGTGTCATTAGTGACATAATGGAAGTTAAGTGTGATACACAGCACAGATTTTGTGAGGAAATACACATAAATAATGCATATCATTGTCAAAAAATTAAAGACGGTAGCAAAAATATGGTTTATGTTTATGAAAAAAGAGTTGAAGTCAGATTGGTTAAGTAGTTCGTTTCTTGGTTAACATAGTCAAGTGAAAAGGGACTAAAGGTGAGCATAAACGATATTAACGATAACCTACACTATCTATAACTATTCTTGTTCGGGGTGAAAGACGTGTACCGTTCACGGGCTTATATAAAAATATTCTGTTGAGAGACTACACTAAACATTTTTTTCAGTTACACTCAAAAAGCCAGTAAAACCACCAGGAAGGAAAATGTTGGGTTAATTTTAGAACATATTAACTAAAATGTAATACAAACGCTGATATTTATAAATATTTTTCGACAAATTCATAATTATGTTTTCACTTCTTAAAGACAATGTCGTAGTTCAAAGGTAAAAATTGAAGCCTAAAATCTTTAGAGTCATACAACGATAGATTTTTTTATGGGAAATACGAATTTAGTACATCTTACATGCACAGAAAAAAATGTTTGGACATGGTTGCCGCATCCATTTAATGCTTATCTAGAGTAGGTAATTGTCGCTAAAACCATGTATTTTGTCTTTGTAAAAATAATTTTCGAGCGGAGAAAAATATATGTATGTTGGTAATAAGCATTTAAATGGTTCTCAAATGCCGCAAACATGTTCTATTATTTAAATGATGGAATTTGAGACTATTACATGGTCGAGAAAATCATGTAACTGACCATTCAATTTGTTTACTTTTTTGCAGAGAAAAAAGTATTTTTATAGGTTACGTATAGACATATCTAGAACCATTACATGGCCATAAAGACCATGTACATTGTTTTCGTGACCATTTAATTTTTTATTTTTGTTGCTGCGAAAAAGATTTTATAAAAACATTGAGCAGGTACACACGATTTTCATTTTGCACGTCAGTCGTGTGTTAATTGTTTCTTGGAATGGGCGGAGAATACGGAATTACTGTGTTTTGTGTTAATTTATTTATTCATAAATGGCACGTGGTTTTAGGTGAACACAAAAAAGGAAAGTGTAATTGAAAAAAAATGTACCTGTTCTGCCTTTCTTAGAACCATGTTCACTGAGCCAACATGGTTGCAGGTGAAAAAGATACATGGTCGCCGCAAAAATAGATCCTATCATATTATTTTGCTCTTCGAATATGATTGTGACAATCATGTTTCTTCTCTGCGTGTAAGCTTCATTTGTATATAAATATTTGTATACCCACCACCATAGAATGGTGACGGGGGTATAGTAAGTTTGTCATTCCGTTTGTAACGCATCGAAATATCGATTTCCGACTATATAAGTATATATATTCTTGATCAGGGAGAAATTCTAAGACGATATAACCATGTCCGTCTGTCTGTCTGTTGTAATTACGCTAAAGTCTTCAATAATTAAGCAATCATGCTGAAATTTTGCACAAACTCGTCTTTTGTCTGCAGGCAGGTCAAGTTCGAAGATGGGCTATATCGGTCCAGGTTTTGATATAGTCCCCATATAAACCGACCTCCCGATTTGGGATCTTGGGCTTATAGAAATAGTAGTTTTTATCCAATTTGCCTAAAATTTGAAATCAAGAGGTATTTTATGACCATAAATAGGCGTGTCGAAAATGGTGAGTATCGGTCCATGTTTTGGTATAGCCCCCATATAGACCGATCTGCCGATTTTATTTCTTGGACTTCTAGAATCCGCAGTTTTTATTCAATTTACCAGAAATTGGAAATCTAGAGGTATTTTAGAACCATAAAGAGGTGTGCAAAAAATGGTGAGCATCGGTCAATGTTTTGGTATGGTCCCCATATAAACCGTCATCCCCATTTGGGGTCTTGGGCTTATAGAAACCGTAGTTTTTATCCAATTTGCCAATTTTGGTATATCCCCAATAATGACCGATCTCCGGATTTTATTTCTTGGGATTATAAAAACCGTAGTTTTTATCCAATTTGTATTTATTTATTGGATCATAAAGAGATACGCCGCAAATGGTGAGTATAGGTCAGTGTTTTAGTATAGCTTTCCCGATTTAACTCCTTGGGTTTCTAGAAACCGTAGTTTTTATCCGATTTGCCTGAAATTTCACTTCTTGAGGGTATAGAAGGCGAAACGATCATGAATATTGCTTGAAACGCAATGTAAAATTTCCAGATTTTACTTCTCGGGTGAACATCTACAGATTTAAGATTTCAAATCAAGACGTTATTTCATAATTTTCTTGCACACTTACAAGAGATGTTAATGATTCCTCTAAAACAAAAATGGTTCTTACAAATCCAGAATCTGATATAGTCTTCATAGGTAAAATCTTTAAATTTATCTCCGGGAAGTGTATTGGTTGAAATGCTCTGCTTGATTTGTCCTCAAACCACACTGAAATTTCAAAGGAAACCCTAATATTTGATTCATGGTGGTGGGTATTTATGATTCGGCCTGGTCGAACTTACGGCCGTATATACTTGTTATTCTAATCCTTAGTTCGTTTAACTAACGTACACCAAAATTATTAAAGTCAACGAAACATTCTCGAAACATTATAACTCCATGGACTAAAATAAAGTTAAATTGGATTTAGTGCCCTAGAAGATTTTTCTTTTAATCTAAGTATTTGATTATTGATTCTAGCCTAAAGACGCAGATTCCGAGCTTTCGATCTTCGTTCTACAAAAATAAAATTAGAACCCACATTTTTTATTAACGAAAATTATAACAGACACATCAAGGCAAAAACTACACTCAAAAAAGTGAACTCTCTATTGCACTAAAGCCAATTTAACTTTATTTTAGTTCATGCAATTACTATGTTTGGAGAAAATTTCCTCTACTCTAATAATTTTTTGCGTACGTTAGTTAAATAAACAAAAAAAAAAAAAACAGGAAAAAATTATACACAAATGAAGTAAAAAGTTTTACTAAATTCGTACTTGTCACAAAATATTTCATTATTTCTTTAAATTTTTAAATTTTACGAAATCATAAACATCGTATGTCACTAAAGACATTCTTGCAATTTTGAACTCCAATTTTTTCTTTCAAACTACAAAATTTTCTTCAACAAGTGAAAAAAGAAATAAATTTTCTTGAATTTATCGAAAAATATTTACTTATTTTTGTGATATCGGCGTGATGCCAACGTTTGTAATACTGTTTGGTTACAATTTTCTACAAAAATATTAAAAATTTTCTAAAATTAGCTTCCTTGTGGGTTTTTTCAGTGTATTTTTATACCCTTCACCATAGGATGGGGGTTTATTAACTTTGTCATTCCATTTGTAACACATCGAAATATTGCTCTATGACCCCATAAAGAATATATATATATTCTGAGTCGTGGTGAAATTCTGAGTCGATCTGAGCATGTCCGTCCGTCCGTCTGTTGAAAAAACGCTAATTTCCGAACGAAACAAGCTATTGACTTGAAAATTGGCACAAGTAGTTGCTATTGATGTAGGTCGGATAGTATTGCAAATGGGTCATATCGGTCCACTTTTACGTATAGCCCCCATATAAACGGACCCCCAAATTTGGCTTGCAGACCCTATAAGAGAAGCAAATTTCATCCGATCCGGCTGAAATTTGGTACATGGTGTTAGTATATGGTCTCTAACAACCATGCAAAAATTGGTCCACATCGGTCCATAATTATATATAGCCCCCATATAAACCGATTCCCAGATGTGGCTTGCGGAGCCTCTAAGGGAAGAAAATTTCATCCGATCCGGCTGAAATGTGATACATAGTGTTAGTATATATACGGTATCTAATGACCATGCATAAATTGGGCCACATCGGTCAATAATTATATATAGCCCCCATATTAACCCCCGATTTGGCGTGCGGAGCCTCTAAGAGAAGCAAATTTCATCCGATGCGGCTGAAACTTGGTACATGGTGTTAGTATATGGTCTCTAACAACCATGCAAAAATTGGTCCACATCGGTCCATAATTATATATAGCCCCCATATAAACCGATCCCCAGATTTGGCTTGCGGAGCCTCTAAGGGAAGAAAATTTCATCCGACCCGGCTGAAATGTGGTACATAGTGTTAGTATATGTATGGTCTCTAATGACCATGCATAAATTGGGCCACATCGGTCAATAATTATATATAGCCCCCATTTAAACCGATCCCCAGATTTGGCTTGCGGAGCCTCTATGAGAAGCAAATTTCATCCGATCCGGCTGAAATTTGGTACGTGGTTTTAGTATATGGTCTCTAATGACCATGCATAAATTGGTCCACATCGGTGCATAATTATATGTAGCCCCCATATAAACCGATCACCAGATTTGACCTCCGGCGCCTTTTGGAGAAGCAAAATTCATTCGATCTGGTTGAAATTTGGTAGGTGGTGGTAGTATATGATATTTAACAACCATGCCAAAAGTGGTCCATACCCCATATATACAGATCCCGAGATTTGGTTTTGGAGCCTCTTCATCCGAGTCAGTTGAAATTTGGTACATTGTGCTAATATATGGCCGTTAACAACCATGCCTAACTAGGTCCATATCGGTCTATATGTATATATAGCCCTCAGATAAATCGATCCCCAATCACACAAAAATTGGTCCATATCAAGTTCATAAATGTATATAGCCCCCATATACGCGACCCCCATATTTCAATTCTGGCTCCCTACGTCCATATCGATTCGTAACTATTTGTAGAGTTACCTACACATACCTTTTTTGTCTAATATATACCATGTATGGACTAACTCACAATTTAGAAAACGATTTAAGATACCACAACCCAAGTAATTCGATTGTGGATGACAGTCTTACGTAGAAGTTTCTACGATATCCATGGTGGAGGGTACATAAGATTCGGCCTGGCCGAACTTACGGCCATACATACTTGTTTTAATTAAAACAAATAAGTAGAGAGTCTGCCGGGGCCAACTATATTATACCCTAAAGAAAACCTAATGAATTAGTAAACAAAAACATTTGTAGGGTATATTTGTGATATCTGCGCGATGTCTGCGTTTGCCATACTGTTTAGTTAAATTTTTCTAGAAATAATCTAAATTTTCTAAAATTAACAATAAATTTTCTTCCTGATTGGTTCACTGTTCAGTGTATATTTTTATGGTATCTAAATTAATATTTCTGGTTGGCACATTTTTGACAAATCAAAGTTTTTATACCCTGACCAATATGTGCTTTAGTGTTAAAAAAAATTGAAACAAACGAAATAACAAACCTATAATACTGTCCACCCTATGATATATGGGTGTTAAATATAAGTGCCATGGTGGAGATGTAATGTATACTGAAGATCACATAAATTAGTGTATCATCCATCCCCCCTATTATTGTCATTAAATCAAAAGACTTAAGAAACAAACTTTAAAAAATGTTTTCTCATACAGCAATCGCTTTAGTACAAATTAATCCATTTGAAATGTCAAACAATTTGTCTAGCCGTTATAACTGACATTTAAGCCTAAAAAATTTCAAATCAAGATTTTTCTTTTCCTTTTTGTGTGAGGTGATAGTGATGGTCGGTATGTTGTTTTCAACTTTAGTTTTTATACCCTCCACCTTAGGATGGGGGTATATTAACTTTTTCATTCCGTTTGTAACACATCGAAATATGGCTCTAAGACCCCATAAAGTATATAAATTCTGGGTCGTGGTGAAATTCTGAGTCGATCTGAGCATGTCCGTCCGTCCGTCTGTTGAAATCACGCTAACATCCGAACGAAACAAGCTATCGACTTGAAACTTGGCACAAGTAGTTGTTATTAACGTAGGTCGGATGGTACTGCAAATGGGCCATATCGGTCCACTTTTATGTATATCCCCCATATAAACGGACCCCCAAATTTGGTATGCGAGGAATCTAAGAAAAGCAAATTTTATCCGATGCAGCTGAAATTGGGTACGTGGTGGTAATATATGATATTTAACACCCATGCTGCAATTGGTCAAAATCGGTCCATAATTATATATAGTCCCCATATGAACCGATCCCCAGATTTGACTTCCGGAGCCCTTTGGAAATGCAAAATTCTTCCGATTCGGTTGAAATTTGGTACGTTATGTTAGTATATGGTATCCAACAACCATGCAGGAATTGGTTGATATCAGTCCATAATTATATATAGCCCCCATATAAACCGACCCCCAGATTTGGCATCCGGTGCCTTTTGGAGAAGCAAAATTCATCCGATCTGGTTGAAATTTGGTACGTGGTGGTAGTATATGATATTTAACAGCCATGCCAAAAGTGGTCCATATCAGTCCATAATCATATATAGCCCCCATATAAACCGATCCCGAGATTTGGTTTTGGAACCTCTTGGAGGAGCAAATTTCATCCGAGTCAGTTGAAATTTGGTACATTGTGCTAGTATATGGCCGTTAACAACCATGCCTAACTAGGTCCATATCGGTCTATAGTTAGGTTAGGTGGCAGCCCGATGTATCAGGCTCACTTAGACTATTCAGTCCATTGTGATACCACATTGGTGAACATCTCTCTTATCACTGAGTGCTGCCCGATTCCATGTTAAGCTCAATGACAACACGCAAAGAAAAAAAAACGTTTGGAAAACGTGTACCGAAAACGTTTTTCTTTTGTTAGAGTTTTTTGAATTGCTTCGAAAATTTTAAACTTTTATCACCAAAAAAATTCGTTTGTTACAAAATTTTTATTTTTTCAATAAAAAAAGTTATTTTTGAAATAACGACACAGTCCATTTCGTTTATATCAAACACTGTTCTTTTCTGACTTTAGGTCTTTAATAAGACACATTTTACAGTTCAAAATTTAATATAGTACAATGTAATGTTGAACATTTTTTCGGAATCTTCCGAATATATCTGGAATATATGTAAAAAAAAAAACAAAAGCAAAAAAAAAAAACTTTGGCCGAAGCAGGGATCGAACCCACGACCCTTGGCATGAGAGTCGGACGTAGCTACCACTGCTCCACGGTGCCAAACATAATGTTTGTTTCTGTTAAATAAACTTTGTTTATTCGGTTCGTGGGCGCCGCAAGCTATGCTATATAAATATAACTTATATGGATATTTATCTATTGATGACCATAACAGGTACATAGCTCAGTGGTTAGTGTGTTGGCTTACAATGTGCATGGTCCGCGGTTCGATTCTCCGTCCAGGCGAAAGGTAAAAAAATTAAAAATTTATAAAATCGTATAATTTCTTCTACATTGTTGGTATTACAGGAAAAGGTGTTAAGAACTAAAAATCCTCGTGGATGTGAGAAAGATGTGAGGGACAATGCAATTAGCAAGAAAATAATGTTTTTTTTGAGCTAGTCTTTCTGAAATTGTTTTTACATCCTGGAAAAGAATAAACGTTTATCACAAAAAGTATATACTTTTCTTCCAAATACACTTCCTTACAGCGAAAAGCAAATGAGAAACGAACTTTGTTTGTCTAAAATTTCGTTTGGGAGGAAAGAATTATTTTTTTGCGTGAAGGCACCTCTTTTTTATAGCCGAGTCCGAATGGCGTTCCACATTGCAGTGAAACCATTTAGAGAAGTTTTGAAACCCTCAGAAATGTCACCAGCATTACTGTCACCAGAATTACCAAACAGTTTTTCAGCGGTGGATTATCCACCGCTGAAAAACTGTTTGGTGTTTTGTCGAAGCAGGAACCCACGACCTTGTGTATGCAAGGCTGGCATGGTAACCATTGTACCACGGTGGCTCGGTCTATAGTTATATATAGCCCTCAGATAAATCGATCCCCAATCACAAAAATTGGTCCATATCAAGTTCATAATTGTATATAGCCCCATATAAGCGACCCCCATATTTCAATTCTGGCTCTCTACCACGTATGGACTAACTCAAAATTTAGAAAACGATGTTAAGAAGTTTTAAGATACCACAACCCAAGTAATTCGATTGTAGATGACAGTCTTTCGTAGAACTTTCTACGAAATCCATGGTTGAGGGTACATAAGCTTCGGCCTGGCCGAACTTACGGCCGTATATACTTGTTTTTGTTTTTTTTTTCCAAATTTCTTAGACCAAGAAAAGAAAAAACCAAATCAAAGAATTCAACATAACACCATCGCCTATTATGGGATAATTGTCTATTTGCAATTGTAATTCAAAGCTATTGACGACATTTGGTACGTGCATCGAAGAGCGTGGTGATTTCTAATAGGAAGAGGTAGAGATGTAGTTGGCGAAAAAGCCTTCAATAAATCTAGTTTCTTTACTCTTTTTGTTTGCTATTGATGTTCATGAAGTGTTTTGGATTGTTAGTTTTTCTTTGTGATTTCCCCCTTTTTCCGCAGAGCATTAGAAGTAATAAATGGAAATACTACGCCACAAATGAACATACATCATATCGCTGTCTAGAATACCAAAATAGCATCAGTAAACTATTTTATGCCAACTTTTTTCCTTAGTGCATTTTCAATGATTTATGATTTTCGCTTCTTCACTTCTGGTATTATGGCATTACAATTCGCTGGTATGCCCATCGTTCACAATTCATCTTCAACTTCATTTCATGACTTATTATTTATTTGAATCCATTTTCTATGGATCTTTGTACTATTCATGGTAGCCATAATTCATGATGTTTTATGATATCTTCAATGTAAAATGATTCTGAAGTTTTATAATCGCAAAGGGAGAGGGCATTATTTAACAATTGTGGAATTCTCAGTTCGATAGGTCATGGATAAAATTATTTGTAAGTATGATTATTTGTCAAACTATTTTCAAATGGCTAGAATGCTGGAAAGAACGATCAATGTCATTTGTTTTGATATTGAATGGTTTCTTGACGATATTGCTGACCAAATAAATAGTCCATATATCTACAGAGAGAGTATTATTATTGGTGAACATATTCGAAAAGTGAATAGTATATTGTTTTTTTTTTTTTTTTTCTACAACCAGCTGCATTTTTTTCAATTATCCTGAACATTACATTGATTTACATATTGATTCGTCATCAGTTAAAGTTAGGTACTACATCACTGAAGCTTATTACTTTCATATCGCTTTTATTTAAATCAAGCCAAACTCCCACATTATTATTAGTTTTTTTTTTTTGTTTTGTTTCTTTGAGTTATTGAAACACTGATTGAATAACCAAATCATGGCTCATCTTTAAAGAGGAAAACGAAATGTTATGCAAAAGAAACGTGATGTTGTTCATGAACAATACATTCACGTTTTTCTTGACTTTAGGTGTATCAATAGCTTTCGATGAATTCAATTGCATTGTGAAGAGTCATTTTTCATTGTACAGAAATATGCTATAGGTAAGTATACAATGTGACACATGCATCAATTGTATAGCCATAAACATTCGAAAATTGGAAATACTTTGTGCTGAGATAGGTACTGCAAACAATTTCTAGTTATATAGACTATGTCAACAAAGCTATTCGTGTACAAATAAATTTCAGTTTAAAACTTCCAAGAACAAGAACACTATCCACTGGGCTATGTAGCTGTTACGGTCATCAATAGACAATTATCGTTATAAGTTATAAAGGGTGATTTGTTAAGAGCTTGATAACTTTCTTTTTAAAAAAAACGCATAAAATTTGCAAAATCTCATCGGTTCTTTATTTGAAACGTTAGATTGGTCCATGACATTTACTTTTTGAAGATAATTTCATTTAAATGTTGACCGCGGCTGCGTCTTAGGTGGTCCATTCGGAAAGTCCAATTTTGGGCAACTTTTTCGAGCATTTCGGCCGGAATAGCCCGAATTTCTTCGGAAATGTTGTCTTCCAAAGCTGGAATAGTTGCTGGCTTATTTCTGTATACTTTAGACTTGATCTTGGTGGCCAACTTACCGGTCCATTTCTTGAGATGAATTGTTCTCCGAAGTTTTCCCTCAAAATGGCCATAGAATCGCGAGCTGTGTGGCATGTAGCGCCATCTTGTTGAAACCACATGTCAACCAAGTTCAGTTCTTCCATTTTTGGCAACAAAAAGTTTGTTAGCATCGAACGATAGCGATCGCCATTCACCGTAACGTTGCGTCCAACAGCATCTTTGAAAAAATACGGTCCAATGATTCCACCAGCGTACAAACCACACCAAACAGTGCATTTTTCGGGATGCATGGGCAGTTCTTGAACGGCTTCTGGTTGCTCTTCACTCCAAATGCGGCAATTTTGCTTATTTACGTAGCCATTCAACCAGAAATGAGCCTCATCGCTGAAGAAAATTTGTCGATAAAAAAGCGGATTTTCTGCCAACTTTTCTAGGGCCCATTCACTGAAAATTCGACGTTGTGGTTCGTTAGTAAGTCTATTCATGATGAAATGTCAAAGCATTCTGAGCATCTTTCTCTTTGACACCATGTCTGAAATCCCACGTGATCTGTCAAACACTAATGCATGAAAATCCTAACCTCAAAAGAATCACCCTTTATTTATATAGAATAGTCTGCGTCGCCCATGAGCCGATGCAAACAAAACATGTCTGCCTTGCATGCAAAGGGTTGTGGGTTCAATACCTGCTCCGACCGATCACCAATTTTTATACCCTCCTCCATAGGATGGAGGTACATTAACTTTGTCATTCCGTTTGTAACACATCGAAATATTGCTCTAAGACCCCATAAAGTATATATATTCTGGGTCGTGGTGAAATTGTGAGTCGATCTGAGCATGTCCGTCCGTCCGTCCGTCTGTTGAAATCACGCACACTTCCGAACGAAACAAGCTATCGACTTGAAACTTGGCACAAGTAGTTGTTATTGATGTAGGTCGGATGGTATTCCAAATGGGCCATTTCGGTCCACTTTTACGCTCTAAGAAAAGCATCCGATCCGGCTGGAATTTGGTACATGATGTTGGTATATGGTCTCTAACAACCATGCAAAAATTGGTCCACATCGGTCCATAATTATATATAGACCCCATATAAACCGATCTCCAGATTTGGCTTGCGAAGCCTCAAAGAGAAGTAAATTGCATCCAATCCGGTTGTAATTTAGAACATGGTGTTAGTATATGATCTTTAACAACCGTGCCAGAATTGGTCCATATCGGTCCATAATTATATATAGCCCCCATATAAAACGTTCTCCAGATTTGACCTCCGGAGCCTCTTGGAGGAGCAAAATTCATCCGATCCGGTTCAAATTAGGAACGTGGTGTTAGTATATGGTCGCTAACAACCATACCAAAATTGGTCCAATCACACGAAAATTGGTCCATATCGGTTCATAATCATGGTTGCCACTAGAGCCAAAAATAATCTACCAAAATTTTATTTCTATAGAAAATTTTGTCAAAATTTTATTTCTAGAGAAAATTTTGTTAAAATTTTATTCGGTTCATAATAAAATTTTCATCATTGTCAAAATTTTATTTCTATAGAAAATTTTGTCAAAATTTTATTTCTATAGAAAATTTTGTTCACATTTTATTCGGCTCATAATCATGGTTGCCACTCGAGCCAAAAATAATTTACCAATCTATAGAAAATTTTGTCAAAAGTTTATTTCTATAGAAAATTTTGTTAAAATTTTATTTCTGTAGAAATTTTTGTCAAAATTTTCTTTTTATAGAAAATTTTGTCAAAATTTTATTTCTATAGAAAATTTTGTGAAATTTTTATTTCTATAGAAAATTTTGTTAAAATTTTATTTCTGTAGAAAATTTTGTCAAAATTTTATGTCTACTTTGTCAAACTGAATTATATACGTATTGGATCGATCTTTTTTGAT
The DNA here is from genome assembly GCF_050003625.1 of Haematobia irritans. NCBI lineage: Eukaryota > Metazoa > Arthropoda > Insecta > Diptera > Muscidae > Haematobia > Haematobia irritans. The sequence goes on along the minus strand of NC_134399.1, from coordinate 79,504,725 downwards.
TTAATAAATACCACGTATGTACTTAATACAATTTAGAAGATGGTCTTAGGAGGTTTTAAGATACCTTGCCATCGGCAAGCGTTACCGCAACTTAAGTAATTCGATTGTGGATGGCAGTGTTTAGAAGAAGTTTCTACGCAATCCATGATGGAGGGTAAATAAGCTTCGGCCTGGCCGAACTTACGGCCGCATATACTTGTTTTATATCAAAAATATTTTTCTTTACTTTAAGAAATATCTACTATATTTTAAAGAAATACGACATTAATGGAGGGACGCAAATTTCAACGATTAGTGTCCTAAATTTAATGGAAAAGACTATGAAGCAATGATTATGAACTTTTTAAATTAAAATTTCATTAAAAAAAAAAAAAAAAAACTTGTCCTTGATATTATGTAAATTGCTTGTCCTAAAATTTAGCTTAAACTCACTTTCTTATAATGTTCACGGTATAACTTACGTAGTTGCTTTAAAGAAAAATGTTTCGTTTTTGTTTAATAATTAAACTGCTTTGATTCAATATGGTTTCTGTTTAGGTCTAAAACCTTAAAATCTTCCATTGAAGTGAAGCTAAAATAATAGCTAAAAAATAACTGGAAACAAGTATATACGGCCGTAAGTTCGGCCAGGCCGAATCTTATGTACCCTCAACCATGGATTGCGTAGAAACTTCTACGAAAGACTGTCATCCACAATCGAATTACTTGATTTGTGGTATCGTAAAACTTCTTAACATCGTTTTCTAAATTGTGAGTTAGTCCATACGTGGTATATATCAGACAAAAAAGTTATGTACACGCAAAAAAATAATTCTTTCCTCCCAAACGAAATTTTAGACAAGCAAAGTTCGTTTCTCATTTGCTTTTCGCTGTAAGGAAGTGTATTTGGAAGAAAAGTTTATACTTTTTGTGATAAACGTTTATTCCTTTCCAGGATGTAAAAACAATTTCATAAAGACAAACTCAAAAAAAAAAAAAAACATTGTTTTCTTGCTAATTGCATTTTCCCTCACATCTTTCTCACATCCACGAGGTTTTTTAGTTCTTAACACCTTTTTCTTGTAATACAAACAATGTAGAAGAAATTATACGATTTTATGAATTTTTAAAATTTTTTTACCTTTCGCCTGGACGGAGAATCGAACCGCGGACCATTCACTTTGTAAGCCAACACACTAACCACTGAGCTATGTACCTGTTATGGTCATCAATAGATAAATATCCATATAAGTTATATTTATATAGCATAGCTTGCGGCGCCCACGAACCGAATAAACAAAGTTTATTTAACAGAAACAAACAATTAGTTTGGGACCGTGGAGCAGTGGATGCTACGTCCGACTTGCATGCCAAGGGTCGTGGGTTCGATCCCTGCTTCGGCCAAAGTTTTTTTTGTTTTTGTTTTTTTTTTTTTACTTATATTCCAGATATGTTCGGAAGATTCCGAAAAAATGTTCAACATTACATTGTAGTATATTAAATTTTGAACTGTAAAATGTGTCTTATTAAAGACCTAAAGTCAGAAAAGAACAGTGTTTGATATAAACGAAATGGACTGTGTTGTTGTTTCAAAAATAACTTTTTTTATTGAAAAAATAAAAATTTTGTAACAAACGATTTTTTTTTGGTGATAAAAGTTTAAAATTTTCGAAGCAATTCAAAAAACTCTAACAAAAGAAAAACGTTTTCGGTACACGTTTTCCAAACGTTTTTTTTTCTTTGCGTGTATAGGTAAGTCTACAAATAATTACGAATTTTTGCGTGATTGGGGATCGATTTATCTGAGGGCTATATATAACTATAGACCGAAATGGACCTAGTTAGGCATGGTTGTTAAATATCATATACTACCACCACGTACCAAATTTCAACCAGATCGGATGAATTTTGCTTCTCCAAAAGGCACCGGAGGTCAAATCTGGGGGTCGGTTTATATGGGGGCTATATATAATTATGGACTGATATGAACCAATTCCTGCATGGTTGTTGGATACCATATACTAACATAACGTACCAAATTTCAACCGAATCGGAAGAATTTTGCTCTTCCAAAGGGCTCCGGAAGTCAAATCTGGGGATCGGTTTATATGGGGACTATATATAATTATGGACCGATTTCGACCAATTTTTGCATGGCTGTTTGAGGCCATATATTAACACCACGTACCAAATTTCAACTTAATCAGATGAATTTTGGTCTTCCAAGAGACTCCGGAGTTCAAATCTGGTTTATATGGGGGCTATATATAACTATGGACCGATGTGGACCAATTTTGGCATGGTAATTAGAGACCACCATGTACCAAATTTCAGCCGGATCGGATGAAATTTGCTTCTCTTAGAGGGTCTGCAAGCCAAATTTGGGGGTCCGTTTATATGGGGGCTATACGTAAAGGTGGACCGATATGGCCTATTTGCATTCGACCTACATCAATAACAACTACTTGTGCCAAGTTTCAAGTCGATAGCTTGTTTCGTTCGGAAGTTAGCGTGATTTCAACAGACGGACGGACGGACATGCTCAGATCGACTCAGAATTTCACCACGACCTAGAATATATATACTTTGTGGGGTCTTAGAGCAATATTTCGATGTGTTACAAACGGAATGACAAAGTTAATATACCCCCATCCTATGGTGGAGGGTATAAAAAATTTAATTAAAATAACTTCCTGGGTAGTTAAAATAAAGAACATCATTGGGAGTGCATCTTCTGGAAGTGCTTTTAAAGTTGCCTTTGGAAGAACTTCCAAATTCTTTTGCTGGGGAGCTAATTGTTTTTGGACGAGGAAAAGCAATTGGGAAAGGCTATTTGTTTGTCGAAAATTTCGTTTGGGAGGAAGGAATTTTTTTGCATTTTTTTTCTTAAAATTCTTTATTCAAAAGAAATTCCAAGGCACAACTTCTTAGTACTTCCGTCCTCCGACAAGTCCTATGGAGATGATTCAAATTTGCCCCACATGCTGGAGATCCAAACTACTTTTTAGAAAGCTCCTTTTTGCTAATTGGTCAGGGTAAATCTGTATCCCACTTGAGAGAATGGGGTCGCAGAGTCTTAGCCAAAATCTACCTTGACACCCTTTAAATTCTAGACATCTGGAAAATTAAGAAAGTCTATTAAAGATTTTTGCCGATGGCTGAAATCCTAACACCCCCTAGGTACGGCAATGAGTGGATAGATCAGCTTAATCATGCCAACTTTTTTAACTTACCCTCTGAAAGAACTAGAAATATCATAGAGGCTGCTCAAATAGCAAAAATTGTTCAAATGCAATATTAAATTTTTGATCCTCTGAAAGAACTAGAAATATCATAGAGGCTGCTCAAATAGCAAAAATTGTTCAAATGCAATATTAAATTTTTGATCTCTTTCAAGGGTTATAGTGTATTCTCATCAAATGGTCGGAATGCCAACTTTTTTAACTTACCCTCTGAAAGAAATAGAAATATCATAGAGGCTGTTCAAAAAAAGGAGTTCAAAAAGTAATATTCGATTTTTGATCTCTTTCAAAGGTTACAGTGCTTCTCGTGGAACGGCCGGAATGATTCATTCGGGTCAAGAAGTCAGACACATTTGGTATTATTCCGAATAAAGAACCACTCCCATAATCTCCTCTTCTTATACCTTCTGGCAAACATGTCTCCTTACACAATTTTCCACAATTCCTTCTTTATAACTAGCATTTTATTGAAAAAGCAATGTTTTCTTAGCTATATGAGTTTTCAGTCTCGAAATAAAAACGAAATTATTTGATTGCATTAAATGCAACCAACTCCTCAATAACTCAACCTCCTTATAAATGCAATTAACCCCTCTGTCAAATTTAATAAGCAAATGGGCTCTTTACGCCAACACGTATTTTTAATTACTACCATAGATTGCGGAGTTTGTGGTTACTGTTTTTTGATTTCTAATTAAACCCTTGTAGACATAAAAGATTCTAATGGCCGCAATTAAGTAGTTATAAATTATGAGTAACATGAAGTTTAGAAGTTTGACTGTTCGACGTACGTCTATATGTATAATATATAGTGCTCTGGTTAATTTGAGTCGTGTATTTTGGGTGGTATAATAACTGGTTCCAATACCACTTGTATTGAACTGAAATGTTAAGAACAAGAAGTTCTTTAAGAACACTCATGTCTAAGAGATTGGCTCTAAATGTCGATTGCATGTCTGTCTATCAATTGTACCCACAACAGGGCAAACACGATTCAAAAAGCGAAATTATAAATTATTAATTTTTGATTGAACTATGAAATTAGAAGTGTTTGTTTTGGCACCCTCGGGGGAATATGTATCGTTGTGTTTTGCTATTTATCGTCATAGACAAAAAAAAAAAACACAGAGAAACAGGCTTTGTGGCAAGCAACCATCAGTAGACCCTACACAGGGAAACATGTAAGAAGAATCTAAAGAAGGAACCGAGTGTATTACAAACCAGCAATAACGCAAAAGAAATATGCAAATATATCAATATCGGTTTTTTATTTCGAGCATCTCGAAACTATGTATGCCGATTCAATGATTAACGTCGATATTTGTTTAATAATTTTCAACGTCATCCCATATCGTATGAACGAATCCACATTAGGTGACCGCCGTGTGAGAATGCAGTCAGTACACTCAGAAAAAATGTGAACTCTATATGCCATTAAAGCGAATTTTATTATATTTTAGTTCACGGAATTGTTAAGTTTTGGAAATTTTTCCTTGCCTTTTACACAAATGAAGCATAAAGATTTACTAAATTCGTGTCTCCAACAACATAGTTCAGAATTTCTTAAAATTTTTAAATTTTACCACACTGGAAAAAGCATGCCCGGTTTCAAAGATTTTGTCTTTCCTTTCAAAATTTTGGTATTGATTCCGAGCCAAAGAAGCGGAGAATACAAGTAAGGATACTTTTAAGACACAATTCTCTTTTAAATTTGGGGTTTGTGTACTTGCTCCTAGGAAGCAAATTTTAATTTTTCTCTTTTTGAGCTTTTTTTCTTCATATGCTATCAAAGTACTTTAAAAACGACAACCTTATTTTCCAAATTAAGACTCGACTTCCAGTAGAAATTATGCTATGTTTCAAGTAAAAAACGTCTTTAAAATGAAATGTTGAAAAACATGTCCTATATTTGAAAGATTTTTTGCTTTGTAGTCAAGATGCAAAAAGACCACAAATTTAAAGACAATTTCATTAAATTTAAAGAATTTTTCCGAATTATTAAAGTCAAGTTGACCTTAGCCCGAACATTTTTTCTTTCATGTTATGATACGCATTTTTAAGTCAAATCACTTAATTATAAGGACAATACGACTTCATTGATAAGTTTGTCGATTTTTGGACAAGGAAAAAAACTGTATATTAGAGAAATGCGTCTTCTATGCTAAGCAAAATTTGCATTTGTATTTTAAAGATATGAAATCTTTGACCTCACGACAATATTTTTTTCAGTGTCCACGTTGAACTTCGTATGGGACTAAAGACATTTGTGCAATTTTGATCTCCAAGTTTTTCATTCACACTACGAAATTTTCACTAACAAGTGAAAAAATAATTATGTCTAATACATTTTCTTGAATTTTCGAAAAATATTTACTTATTTTACAGCATCTGCGGTTGTAATACTGTTAATTAAAACTTTATAAAATTAACCTAAATTTTCCTTCCTGGTGGGTTCACTGTTTTTGCCGTGTACGATGTACAGAAAACTGGAATATTGTGTCTATAATTCAGCAAAATTGGAGATATAATAAATTTAGCTTTCTATTTGTAACACACGTCAAAATATGTTTATCCAATTTGTCTCAAAATGGGAAATCTAAGACATTTTAAGTCCTCATGAGAAATATAAAATTTGAATTATATCGTTAAATACAATATCTCCGTCATTTAAGGTTCCATCTGAACAAACTTGATGTCGCCATAATGCTTATTTCAAGTGGTATCTACTAAAATTCGTGAGATATAGCCATTATCTGTATTTGACATACATATACGACGTATTTTACTGTACATCGCAGGGTCTAAAATAATCGGGCGGGGCCGACTATCCACATTTTCGATACCATCTCAAATCCTTCCAATTTGTTGGGTTCTATATATAAAAGGGTATATTCCCACAATTTTTTAGTCTTCTAAAAAATGCCTTAGCTTAAATTTAAATCACCTAATGCCCCGGAGCGAAGTACAATATTAGTAAAAAAAAAAACGAGGAAGGAAAGTCTAAAGTCGGGCGGGGCCGACTAGATTATACCCTGCACCACTATGTATACCTACATCTTAACACCTTCAAATTTGTAAGAACCTATATAAATGTTTATTTTCTCATATACAAATATTTAAATATGAACCGATTTGGACAAATTGTTTTAAACTTTCACAAAATGTCTAGACTCAAAATTTAAATTGGTTATGACCGAGACGGAACGCAATGTTAGTAAAAAATTATACCCTGTTCCACAGTGTGGAATTTCATAAAATTTATGATTTATAGGTCGACATATACAAATTAGAGTATAAATTTAAATCATTTTTGCGAGTTTTCGACTTAACATTGACGATTTTAACAGGAATATGTGAGTATTTGGGCCAAATTTGCTAAAATCGTAATAACATATATATAGAGGCTTTGTATAATTCTGAGCCTATTTTACAAACTTTGGCACACATTGCTAAAATTTAAATTGAACTCTCAGTGCAAAACATCAACATTTTCGAAATGAAACTTTGGCCTCCGTGGTCATATGAACCTAAATCGGGCGAAAGACATATATGGGAGTTATATCCAAATCTGAACCGATTTTAACCAGATTTGGCATGTGTTGCAAGAATGTTAGTCCTACTGTCTTTGCAAAACTTTAAGTAATTCGGAGTGAAATTTTGACCTCTGGTAGATATATCTAAATCTGAACCAATTTCGTCTAATTTTGACATGTATAGTAAAAATTATATTTGCATTCCCTCATCACAATTTTAAGTAAATCTGATTAAAATTTTGATGTACGGTGGTCATATCTGTAAATCGGAAGACAGATATATATGGGAGCTATATCTAAATCTGAACCGATTTCAACCAAATTCGGTGTGCATATTTATAATGTTAGTTATACTCCCTGATCAAAATTTCAACTAAATCGGAAAAAAGATTGGCCTCTGGGCCCATAGGAGTGTAAATCGAGCGAAAGCTATATACGAAAGCTATATAGCTAACCTACGGGAAATGGATCGACCACAGAACCGATACAGGACTAGTCCCTGGTGTGTATGGACCAGTCCCAGTTCTGATCAAAACGTATGGAAGGGACCGATCACTTTAACATGGGTTTGTCATTGACGGGGTAAATTTACATTTTAGGACGCGTCTTGGACTCATCCCAAAGGACACGTCCTGGGACAATTTAGCAAGAGCACCCCATAGACAGGTCCGCAGGAACCAGTGTCGGACAAACTCTTAGAAATCCGTTTCAATTTGGGCATCCCAATCGAACCCGAAATAAAAAAACTTTTGAAATATGTCGAATATGTAAATGTGAAAATGCTTGATATTAAAATCTTAATGGATTTAATATCAAGCGAATACGGAAATAAATAAATTACGACTATTTAAAAAATGCAACTAACTGGAGCACAAGTAACAGTTCTGTGATACTCGTAGGTCCGTCATTGGCAATTTGCACCAATTTCCCGTAGGGTACATCTAAATCTGAACCGATTTCTACCAAATTAGGTACGCGTATTTACACGCAAAGAAAAAAACGTTTGGAAAACGTGTACCGAAAACGTTTTTCTTTTGTTAAAGTTTTTTGAATTGCTTCGAAAATTTTAAACTTTTATCACCAAAAAAAATCGTTTGTTGCAAAATTTTTATTTTTTCAATAAAAAAAGTTATTTTTGGAACAGCAACAAAGCCCATTTCGTTTATATCAAACACTGTTCTTTTCTGACTTTAGGACTTTAATAGGACACATTTTACAGTTCGAAATTTAATATACTACAATGTAATGTTCAAATTTTTTCGGAATCTTCCGAACATATCTGGAATATATGTAAAAAAAAACAACAAATTTTGGTCGAAACAGGGATCGAACCCACGACCCTTGGCATGCAAGTCGGACGTAGCATGGTCCGCGGTTCGATTCTCCGTCCAGGCGAAAGGTAAAAAATTTTTAAAAATTTATAAAATCGTATAATTTCTTCTACATTGTTTGTATTTGTTTGTATTACAAGAAAAGGTGTTAAGAACTAAAAAACCTCGTGGATGTGAGAAAGATGTGAGGGAAAATTCAATTAGCAAGAAAACAATATTTTTTTGAGTTAGTCTTTATGAAATTGTTTTTACATCCTGGAAAAGAATAAACGTTTATCACAAAAAGTATATACTTTTCTTCCAAATACACTTACAGAGAAAAGCAAATGAGAAACGAACTTTGTTTGTTTAAAATTTCGTTTGGGAGGAAAGAATTATTTTTTTGCGTGTATAACGTTAATTCTACTCCCTGTGCAAAATTTCACGTAACTCGGAGTAAACATTTGGCCTCTGGGGCTGTAGGAGTGTAAATCGGGCGAAATCTATATATGGGAGCTATATCTAAATACACAGAAAAAAATCCATATTTAAACTAACGCTAAATTTAACTTATTTTTATTGGAAAAAATTATTTGCTTGTAGTTAAATTTTATTATTTTTATCAAAATTTTCCACAACTTAATGAAATCTTACTTTTTTAAGTATGTCTCAAGAATGAACTTAACGTGAGTATAAAGTTCAATGACCGTACACATAAGATCAATATGAACTAAAACAAATGAAAATTTGTGTACGATTCCCAAAAATAGTAAGAATGAACTACCGTATGGTTAAAATGGTCATGATTTGGCGCCTATGATTTTCTTCTTTACTTTTAGTTAATTTTTTCTTTTATGAGATGATGTAATTCGAGAATTGCAGTTAAAAAGTACAACAGGGCATTAAAATTTCCTGGTTTTAACAACGCTTTGTGGAAATCTCAAAATGTGGGGTAAAGTTGTTTTCAATTTTCGTGCGTGGTAGTTCATTCTTCCTATAAAACAGTTCGGTGTATGAACCGATTTCAACCAAATTCGGTACGCATATTTAGAATGCTAATTCTACTCCCTATGAAAAATGTCACGTAACTTAGAGTAAACTTTTGGTCCCTGGGACCATAGGAGTGTAAATCGGGCGAATGCTATATATGGGAGCTATATCTAAATCTGAACCGATTTCAACCAAATTTCACGTACATCGGAACAAAATATTGGCCTCTGGGGCCATAGGAGTGTAAATCGGGCGATAGCTTTATATGAGAGCTATATCTGAATCTGAACCGATTTGACTGATATTCTGCAAAAATTTACCATACTCACAAAATATTCGATTTTACGAAATTGTAAGAAGATCGGTTGATAAATACGTCATTTATGACCAGATCAGTTATAAATATATATAGCAGCTATATCTAAATCTGAACCGATTTTTCCAAAATCAATAGGGATCGTCTTTGAGCCGAAAAAAGGACGCTATGCCAAACTTGAGGACGATCGGACTTAAACTGCGAGCTGTACTTTGCACACAAAAATACATTAACAGACAGACAGACAGAGAAACGGACATCGCTAAATCGACTCAGAATTTAATTCTAAGCCGATCGGTATACTAAAAGATGGGTCTATGACTATTCCTTATCGGCGTTACATGGTTATGTTAGGTTAAGGTGAAGGGTATAAATATGGGAAATTAAAAATCTACAGCCATTTTTATGCAATTTCGCAAAAGAACATTTATAATGTATCGGTCGATAGATATGTAATAGAAGTATAGACAAATTTGCTGAAATAATAATTACAGGATTGTTTTGAACATAAGAATTATGTTTTCACATAAAACGATTACGATTAAGACTGAGTTCAAGCACATATTTTTTAACAACGGAACATATTAAAAATACATTTTTTGTCTATTCATCAATTGTGTAGCCTACACCATATGATTTTTCCGCATTTGCATTGTTAATAATAACACTTTTCGAAAATTCAAAATCTTTGCACTAAAAATTTTGCAAACTGCTATTAATATCATTCCACCCCAAACGCAATCATATTTTGGAAAATAAAAGAACCGATTAGCATATCTAAATTAAACAAATTGTGGTTATCATAAATTTCTATTGAACTCGACAAGTATTGCCAACAGTCTACTGTATATGCGGTTAGTGCTGTACTCCTCCACCTTGGAGGAGCACAATTTTCTATAAAAATAAAAACTCAATTATAATGTAAGCACCTTAAATTTTATGTTTGCTGTGCATATTTAATGTCAAATCTGTTGGAAATGGAAAAGACACCAAACACCCACATGATCTCTCTTCACAACGCCTAGCTTGGTTAGATCTAGGAACGTGTCTGAAATGGCAATAAATGTCACTCGGTGTATGTTTTAAATCAAAATAACTGTTCTGCCAGTTATTTTTCTTTAGCTAGTCACCTGGCTGCTTTTAGTCCAATTCAAACGGTTCATGTTTCCCCTTCCTTATATGGATAATTCACGAATGTTTAACTAAAAATGTGGCAATTTAATGTTTTTTTGCTCTCGCAAAAAAAAAAAAAAAAAACAAGAATTATATCAAGGAATGTTGGAAACACCCATTAACCCGAACGTTAAATGTGAGGCAATGACTAAGGTACATGTACTACAGCACGAGGCATTCTACTGAATTATTATGATTGATATGTCCCTACATTCGAGACTGTGGCAGACTCAATTGTAGTATACAACAATCACATAAATAGTTTAGCAATTTCTATAAGCTGACAAGATAGGTCACAAAAATAACTTGGATACATTTGAAGTCATATGGTGCAGAGGTATAAACTAAAGATGGGTCTAGTACCGAAATGCTATTCCTGGTCAGTCACGAAAAATATTTCTACGGAGACTGATATCCACATTGGTACCCAGCAAAAAAAAAAAAGCGTCGCCAAAAAAGTGGTGAAAATGTTTTTTTGTGCATTCATAAGTAGTGCAAAATTGGCGCAGAAGCAATGAGTTTAACCTGGGCTTGTCATACGACTTATGTTCACCATTTCAACAGCACGCTGCACGAAATTTGCACCACTTCTTAAGGAGTGATACGAATTCATTGTTTTGGATGTGAATTAAACAAATTTGTGATATTTTGCAAATAAAGAATTTTTATAATTTTTCTGATTTTAGTGCATTCGAACGCTTGTATGACACGTATGACATCTAATATTTTTAAAAATTCTTAAACAATTTTTACCACTTTATTAATTCTTACTCTGTTTTTTAAACTATTCGAAAAAAATAGTTAAAAATATGAAAAAAGTGAATTATAAACAAGTGGATACAGCCGTAAGTTCGGCCAGGCCGAACTTACGGCTGCATAGAAACTTGTACTAAAGACCGTCATTCACAATCGAATTACTTGGGTTGCGGTAACACTTGCCGATGGCAAGGTATCTTAAAACTTCTTAGCACCGTGTTCTCAATTGTAACTTAGTCCATACGGGGTATATATTAAACAAAAAATGCCGATTAAATACGTAAATAATTCAGAAATAAAATTTTGACAAAATTTTCTATAGAAATAAAAGTTTTATTATATTTGTTTAGTTCGGCTTGAGGTCATATGAATAAAACCAGATGTTGTTGTTTTTGTTGACTTGTATTTTTATTTAAAATTATCCAATATTTCAAAACATCTCCGATGTTCGTCTACAGGGAAATTTATTTAGAAGTAAAGAACAATGAACTTATTCGCAAACGAGTAAATTTATAACTGTTCTAAACAACACCATCTGTTTTTATTCATATGACCTCAAGCCGAACTATACAAATATAATTAACAGTTTAAAGGTCAACTATCAAACAACAACGAAATAAAATTTTGACAACATTTTCTATAAAAATAAAATCTTGACAAAATTTTCTATAGTAATAACATTATGACAAAATTGTCTATAGCAAAAAAATTTTGGTATATTATTTTTGGGGATCGGCTATATAAAACCAAATTTCACCACGTACCAAATTTCAACCGGGTCGGATGAATTTTCCTCCTCTGATAGCTCAGGGGGTCAAATCTGGGGATCGGTTTAAATGGGGGTTATATATAACAAAGACCGGTATGGACCAATTCCTACATGGTTGTCAGAGACCATATACTAACACCACGTACCAAATTTAAATCCAATCGGATGAATTTTGTTCATCCATGAGACTCCGGAGGTCAAATCTGGGGATCGCTTTATATGATATATATAAATAATTATAATTATAATCAAATTTCAGCCGGATCGGATGAAATTTGCTTCTCTTAGAGGCTCCGCAAGCCAAATCTGGGGATCGGTTTATATGAGGGCTATGTATGATGATGGACCGATGTGGACCAATTCTTGCATGGCTGTGAGAGACCATATACTAACACCATGTACCAAATTTCAAGCGGATCGGATGAAATATGCTTCTGTTAGAGGCTCAGCAAGCCAAATCTGAAGGTCCCTTTAAACTTGTGCCAAGTTTCAAGTCGATAGCTTGTTTCGTTTGGAAGTTAGCGTGATTTCAAAAGACGGACGGACGGACATGCTTAGATCGACTCAGAATTTCACAACGACCCAGAATATATGTACTTTATGGGGTCTTAGGGCAATATTTCGAGGTGTTAAAAACGGAGTGACAAAATTAATATACCCCCATCCTATGGTGGAGAGTATAAAAATAGTTAAAACTATGAAAAAAGTAAATTATAAACAAGTAAGGAAAGTCTAAAGTCTGGCGGGGCCGACTATATTATACCCTGCACCAGTTTGTAGATCTAAATTTTCCATATCGCATCCGTCAAATGGATCTGGACAGAATTTGATAGGCTTCTACAAAATCTATAGACTCCAAATTTAAGTCGGCTAATGCACTAGGGTGGAACACAATGTTAGTAAAAAATATGGGAAACATTTAAATCTGAAGCAACTTCGCAAAAGTTTATTTATGATTTATCGATCGATATATATGTATTAGAAGTTTAGGAAAATTAGAGACATTTTTATAACTTTTCGACTAAGCAGTGGCGATTTTACAAGGAAAATGTTGGTATTTTGACCATTTTTGTCGTAATCAGAAAAACATATATATGGGAGCTATATCTAAATCTGAACCGATTTCAATAAAATTGGGCACACTTGACTACACTACTAATTGTACTCCTAGTGCAAAATTTCAACCAAATTTGGGTAAAACTCTGGCTTCTGGGACCGTATTAGTCCATATCGGGCGAAAGATATATATGGGAGCTATATCTAAATCTGAACCGATTTCAATAAAATTTGGCATACGTGACTATAGTACTAATTGTTCTTCTCGAGCAAAATTTTAAGCAAATTAGGTAGAACGCTATATCTAAATCTGAACCGGGAGCTATATCTACTTGTGCCAAATTCGAAGTTGATTGGACTAAACCTGCGACCTAGACTTTGATTACAACAAGTATATACAGCAGTAAGTTCGGCCGGGCCGAATCTTAAATACCCACCACCGTGAACCAAATATTAGGATTTCCTTTGAAATTTCAGGAGGGCTTGAGGACTAGAGGACACTTCCCGAATATAAATTTAAAAATTTCACCTATGAGGACTATATCAGATTCTGGATTTATAAGAACCATTTTTTCTGAGTTTTAGAGGAATCATTAACATCTCTTGTAAGTGCGCAAGAAAATTATAAAATAACGTTTTGATTTGAAATCTTAAATCTGTAGATTTTCACCAGAGAAGTAAAATCTGGAAATTTTACATTGAGTTTCAAGCAATTTTCATGATCAGTGCACCTTCTATACCCTCAAGAAGTGAAGTCGGTCTATATGGAGGCATTACCAAATGGACCGATAAAAACTTAATCCGATACACGTTTTTGTGAGCCTAAAATACCAGAATATTTACAATTTCAGGCAAATCAAATAAAAACTGCGGTTTCTATAAGCCCAAGAAGTAAAATCGGGAGATCGGTCTATATGGGGGCTATACCAAAATATGGACCGATACTCACAATTTTTGGCACACGTATTTGTGGTCCTACAATACCTCTAGATTTCTAATTTCAGGTAAATTGAATAAAAACTGCGGTTTCAATAAGCCCAAGAAGTAAAATCGGGAGATCGGTCTATATGGGGGCTATACCAAAACATGCACCGATACTCACCATTTTTGGCACACCTCTTTATGGTCATAAAATACCTCTAGATTTCAAATTTCAGGCAAATTGGATAAAAACTACGATTTCTATAAGCCCAAGACCCGAAATCGGGAGGTCGGTTTATATGGGGACTATATCAAAACCTGGACCGATATAGCCCATCTTCGAACTTCACCTGCCTGCAAACAAAAGACGAGTTTGTGCAAAATTTCAGCACGATTGCTTCATTATTGAAGACTGTAGCGTGATTACAACAGACAGACAGACAGACAAACAGACAGACGGACAGACGGACATCGTTATATCGTCTTAGAAATTCTCCCTGATCAAGAATACATATACTTTATATAGTCGGAAATCGATATTTCGATGTGTTACAAACGGAATGACAAACTTATTATACCCCCGTCACCATTCTATGGTGGTGGGTATAAAAATGTGTTCACGGACAGGCGGAAATGGTTATATCGACTCAGGAGCCCACCCTGAGCATTTTTACCAAAGACTGTAATGAAAGTAAATTTGTAACTACGGTCAAACTGATATAAAATAAAATACTGAAAGGTGTCTTTTGTATTCATGTATTGAAAGACCGGTGGTAGGGTGTTTTACCACATTGATTCTGAGCGAGGGGGACTGCGGGAGCCTTTGTACACTAGCTTCAGTCGGTGGGGTGGTTCTCGTCCACTCTACTTCAGAAAGAATTCCTACAGAAAATTTTATTCTAGACTCCCTATTTTTTTATCTATTGGACATTTTATAAACAAGTATATACAGCAGTAAATTCGGCCGGGCCGAATTTTAAATACCCACCATCATGAATCAAATATGATAGTTTACTTTGAAAACTCTTCGTCGTAGTGGGTTACTTGATAATATATAGAATTGTAGGGGGTTTGATGACAAATCTTCTCCTAAGGCAGTCAGCTCCCGAAGACAAACTTTAAAGATTCTACCTATGACGACCAGATAAGATTCTAGATTTATGAGAACCAATTTTGTTTGAGTTTTAGAGAAATTATAAACATATCGTGTATATGATTAAATTACGCCTTGATTTAAAATCTTAAATTTGTAGATTTTTTCCGCCATTATTTAAATAAATACGATGATTAAAATCTGGAAATTTTACTTTCAGTTTGAAGCAATTTTCATGAATTATTCAACCGTCGAACTGAACGGACGTGTTTTCTAATAGCGGAGTATTTCATCGTAATAAGTACTTATTACGAATTTCACGTGTGGTGGAAATAATAAACCACCATGCAGCGAAATTGGAAGTCATCCACTGGGTTGCTAACTTCAGGGCCCAGTGGACGGATAACGACTGAAGTTATAAATTTGGGCAGCGACCAAGAGTCAGGCCCAATTAGTCGACCTGTAGACGGGTCGACTGGCGGTGACACTTTGGCAAGTCGAGCCTTTTCTAAGGTGACGACATCAAAAGGAGGCAATCCCTCTCGAAAGAGATTCAAGGAACGAAGAAATGCTTTGTTTATCCTAAATAAATTAGGATCAGTCGACCCAAGCTCGTTGTCGGCTAAGCAAAGCGATTCCTTAAAATGGGCTCAAGGAATTCTTGAAGCTGGAAAAAGGGAACGATCACCGGATGAGCTACCATCCTCTAAACGGGATCAAAGATCGTTTGCCTCAGTTGCAAAAGACAGCCTTGTGATGGCTATTATTAATAAAGGAGCATTGGACGGTATGATTCCAAGGCAAAAATGGGGGGAAATTGAGAACGCGATGTCTGGTGTCTACTCAGAGGTGCGAAAAAAGTTTCCCGGACCAAGTCCTCGACAGCAAGATGCTGGATGGTATCAAGGACGATATAAGTTAATAGCTTTTGCAGACCAGAAGTCTATGGATTGCTTTAAAGCTGCATTGATGCTAATTGGTGAAGTTTGGGAAGGAGCCGCTTTGGAGTTAGTCGATAAAAAAGACATACCGGCTAAACCTAGAGCACATGCATGGATACCGGCAAACCCCCCTGATCCTGAGTCAATACTAGAGAGACTAAAAGAATGTAACCCAGATCTTCCAACCGCCGATTGGAA
Organism: Haematobia irritans; assembly: GCF_050003625.1. Lineage (NCBI taxonomy): Eukaryota > Metazoa > Arthropoda > Insecta > Diptera > Muscidae > Haematobia > Haematobia irritans. The sequence continues at coordinate 79,488,448 of NC_134399.1, read as the reverse complement.
GGTTGGTCGTTTGGATGAGGTGGATGGACCAAGACGACATGCGGTGTTTATATTAAACATAGAGTCGCTGCCACATCTAGCCCAGACCCAAGGACGCGTAAGTTATGGCTTTCATGATATCCATATGAAGGTATACAAAAGCGATCAGCCAAAGGATACCGAAACGGACAAGCCTCCGGTAGAGTCAGCAGTGAAAAAATCTCCTAGCGAAGCCGAAGGAGACATAAAACCTGCAGACTATGGCGAAAATCATATGCGGGAAGTTTCTACAGGCTCAAGCCTCGCCAAAGCTGAACCGCGGATTGTTGCGAGAGTCACCGAGATCTGTGAAGAGGAAGCCCTTGATGACTCAATTGAAGCGGCTGATGTGACGGTGGTTGAAAATTTGGATGGTTCTACGGTTCCTCCAGATAAATCTTCACCATTGTAAGGCCGCTTGTGCTGCCTTAAAAGTTCTCCTGATGAAAGGAGACATAGATATAGTTCTTATTCAAGAACCATACATATATAAGAACAAGATCTGTGAATTAAGCACTCCGGGTTTCAAACTTTTGCATAATACCGGTAACGATATAAATCGAGCATGTATAATTGCTAAAAACGAACTAAACTTGTTTCTGCTTCCTTCATTGAGCAATGCAGACACTGTCGTAGCCAGTCTAGAGATATCCACATGCAAATATTGGGTATCTTCGGTCTACATGGGACATGATAGGGATATGCCACCCTGTGCCGTTAAGACCTTAGTTGAGGAGTCACTAAAAACAAAGACAAAACTCATTATGGGATGCGATGCAAATGCACATCATAGTATTTGGGGAAGTAGTGATACTAATGCAAGGGGAGAGTCGCTAATAGAGTTTATTTTGCGTACTAACCTGGTAGTTTGCAATAAGGGAGATGCACCAACCTTCGTCACCAGGAACAGACAAGAGGTTTTGGACGTAACGTTGACCTCTCCGGAACTGAATGATAAGATATCTGAGTGGCAAGTTTTGAGGGAACATAGCTTCTCAGATCATCGCTACATCAGTTTCAGATTGGCTGTTCGTACTTCAAAGACCATATTTCCGCCAAATGTTAGGAAAGCTGATTGGAATAGGTATAGGGAATCGTTCAATTTGATGATACCGGAAATGCCGGAGACAAATATGAGCACTGTGCAAGATATCGAACACGCAGTGGAGCGGATTACGAAGGCCTTCAACATTTCACTGAAAGCTGCTTGCCCTAGAGGAAAGCCAAGGGGAAAAAATCGGCCGCCATGGTGGACTACGGAGTTAAGTAATATGAGGAAATCCTGCAGGAAGCTCTTTAACAAAGCAAAGTCCACAAGAGCTCCGGAGGATTGGGACACTTACAAGATGAATCTGAGAGAATATAAACGGGAACTGAGAAGGTCTCAACAAAACTCTTGGGATGATTACTGTAGCAGTATTGAGAATACGTCAGAGGCTTCCAGACTACGGAAGGTACTAGCATCCACTAACACCGCTCCAGGTTTCATTAAAACATCGGAGGGAAATTGGACAACGTCCAGTGAGGAGACGTTGGAGGTACTTTTGGACACACACTTCCCTGGAAATCAGACGGTTGAACCATGTTCCGGCAGTGTAACAGAGGCTCGGCGATCATTTCCTATCGAGGAAATTGTGTCGGAATCTAGAATAAAATGGGCTTTAAATAGCTTTGGACCATTCAAATCCCCCGGACCTGATGGAATTACTCCGGCGGAGTTACAGGCAGTGGCTGAAAGAATTATCCCCTGGTTGACGGTGATATATAAACAATGTGTAAACTTAGCATATATTCCAGAAAAGTGGAGGGAAACAAAAGTCGTCTTCATACCTAAAGCAGGAAAAGCCTCTCACTCGAGTGCGAAGGATTTCCGACCAATCAGCTTATCCTCATTCCTACTTAAGACCCTGGAGAGGATGATAGACATGTATCTTAGAACTAGCGTGGATTCAGGTTTGCTCTCGAAACGACAGCATGCATACTCGAAGGGCAGGTCTACTGAGACCGCATTGCATGAACTGGTCAGCTTTATTGAAAGCTCACTATCTGTCAAAGAATACACAATCGTGGCGTTTCTAGACATCGAAGGGGCGTTCAATAATGTCCATCCGAGCTCGATATTAAATGGACTGACAACTCTGAATGTTGATCCAGGTATACTTAGGCTGTTAGACGAACTTCTAATAAAGAGACGTATTTCAGCCACACTAGGGCAAGCAAACATACAAAGGTATGTGAACAGAGGCACTCCTCAAGGAGGAGTTCTATCACCTCTTCTTTGGAATGTTGCTATAAACAACCTTCTGGTTTCTCTAGAAAAAGAAAGGATAAAAGTGGTGGCATACGCAGATGATGTGGCGCTAGCAGTCAGGGGAAAAGTCCCATCCACAATCAGAGATATTATACAGAGAGCTCTCCGGATGACTGAGAAATGGGCGAAAGATAATGGTCTTGGTGTAAATCCAGCAAAGACAGAAATAGTCATGTACTGCAAAGATCGCAAAACTCCCACGGTTAGGCCCATTTCCTTAGGGGGCACTGAAATTCCCTTTGGTGAGTGTGCAAAATACCTTGGCGTTATTTTGGACAGGAAGCTGAATTTTAGGCTTAATATTGAAGAGAGGGCGAGAAAAGCCACGGTAGCTTTGTACTCGTGCAAAAAGGCAATAGGGAAAAAGTGGGGACTAAGACCAAAAATTGTGCATTGGCTATACACGGCAGTGGTTAGACCTATAATGCTATATGGTGTTGTAGTCTGGTGGCCGGCACTTCAGAAACCGACTTGTTTAGATAAAGTTCAGCGTATGGCGAGCTTATGTATCTCAGGCGCATTTAGTAAGACAGGAACAGACTCCCTTTTAATGTTATGCTACATCTATTGCCTTTAGACATTTTGGCCAAACAGTCAGCTGCAACAACGGCTGTGCGGTTGCGCGAGCTATCGCTGTGGTCGGAAAAAATGTACGGTCATAGTTCGGTCCTCAAAGTAATGCCAGATGTGCCTAACGTAGTGGATTACACCCTGGCAAAACCACTTTTCGACAAAAAGTTTGAAACTCTAATTCCCAACAGTGAGGCGTGGTGTACACAGACCCCGGGGAATAAAAGATATATAGATTTCTATACTGATGGCTCCAAATTGAATGGACAAGTGGGGTTCGGAGTGTATTCTAAAGATCTGGAAATTCGAATAGCGAAAAGATTACCTAATCACTGTAGTGTTTTTCAGGCTGAAATATTGGCAATAAGAGAGGTGGTGAATTGGCTGAGAAGTAATGTTCCAACAAATATTGGCATTAATATATACTCAGACAGTCAACCTGCAATAAAATCCTTGGACTCTGTGTTCCTTAACTCAAAAACGGCCATAGACTGCCGCAAATCTCTCAACGAGATGGCTGAGCAGTACAATATTCACCTAATATGGGTGCCTGGTCATAGGAACATACCGGGGAACTGTGAAGCAGATGTGTTAGCAAGGCTAGGAACTACCTTACATATTCCAGGGGAACTAGAATCTGTTGGTATGCCTCTGGCCACCTGCAAGCTCTTACTGCGTGAGAAGGCTGTTATGATGGCCAATATTCGATGGGAAAATTGCAAGGGTTGTAACGACACCAAGCAAATATGGCCCCATTTAAACTTAAACCGCACACTAGATATGCTAGTGTTCTCAAGGCGTCAGATAGCACTCCTAATATCTGCTATAACGGGTCGCTGCCTGATAGGCGAATTTGCAAAAACTATAGGTGCGAAGTATAATGACTATTGTATAAGCTGTCATGACGTGGAGGAAAAGGAATCAATTAAACACCTCTTGTGTGAGTGTCCTGCTTTTTGTGTAAGGCGTAAGCGAATTTTAGGAGCATATAGCTTTAGATTACTGGCTGACCTGGAAAACGTTAACTTAAGCAGTTTGTTAATGTTTTTGGAGCAATCTGGTTGGTTCCACAAAAGTAAATAATAGAGAAGGTTCAGTGGTTAAGACTAGAAGTGCCCATATGTAATAGGTACTTTTAGTTAAATGTGGTATCACAATGGACTGAATAGTCTAAGAGAGCCTGAAATTTAATCGGGCTGCCACTTTAACCTAACCTAACCATGATCAGTGCGCCTGCTATTTTAGAGAATTTTAGAGTTGAATAAACGAAAATACTTTATAAGAAAAGGAAATTTCGTTTGTCTAAAATTTCATTATAGATTACTAATTTCCAGCAAATCGGATAAAAACTACGGATTCTAGAAGCCCAAGAAATAAAGCCGGGAGATCGGTGTATATGGGGGCTATATTAAAACATGGACCGATAGGTACCATTTGCTACTCACATATTTGTGATCTTAAAATACCTCCAGAATTTCAAACAAAACGCATAGAAAACATAGTCTCTAGACGCCCTAGAAGTAAAAATCGAGAGAACAGTCTATATGGGGGTTATACCAAAAAATGGACCGATATACCTCAGTTTCGGCACACTTATTTGTGGTCTGAAAATATTTCTAGATTTCGAATTTCAGGCAAATCGGGTAATAAATACAGCTTATAGAAGCTCAAGAATTTCAGGCAAAGCGGATGGTAAATATAGTTACTAGAAGCCCAAGAAGCAAAATCGGGAGATCGGTCTATATGGAGGCTATACCAGAAAATGGACCGATGGGCACCATTTTCGGCACACCTTTTTATGGTCCCAAAAGAACTCTAGATTTTCAATTTCAGGAAAATCGGATAGAAAATATAGTTTCTAGAAGCCCAAGAAGCAAAATCGGAAGATCAGTCTCTATGGGGCCTATATCAAAACATGGACCGATGAGCACCATTTTCGGCACACCTTTTTATGATCCTCAAATACCTCTAGATTTCCAATTTCAGGCAAATAGTATTGTAAATATAGTTTCTAGAAGCCCTAGAAGCAAAATCGGGATATCGGTCTATATGGGGGCTATACCAAAACATGGACCGATGTGCACCATTTTCGGCACACCTTTTTATGGTCCTCAAATACCTCTATATTTTCAATTTCAGGCAAATTGGATAAAAACTACGGTTTTTATAGGCCCAAGGCTCCAAATCGGGAGGTTGGTTTATATGGGGGCTATATCAAAACATGGACCGATACGGACCATTTTCAACTCACCTCTTTATGGTCCCAAAATACCTCTAGGTTTTCAATTTCATACAAATCGGATAGAAAATACTGTTTCTAGACGCGCAAGAAGCAAAATCGGGAGATCGGTCTATATGGGGGCTATACCAAAACATGGACCGATACGGACCATTTTCGACATACCTCTTTACAGTCCCACAGTTCCTCTAGATTTCTAATTTGAGGTAAATCGGATGGTAAATATAGTTTCTAGGCGCCCAAGAAGCAAAATCGGGAGATCGGTCTATATGGGGGCTATATCAAACCATGGACCGATACGGACCATTTTCGACACACCTCCTTATGGCCCTAAAATACCTCTAGATTTTCAATTTCATACAAATCGGATAGAAAATACTGTTTCTAGACGCCTAAGAAGCAAATTCGGGAGATCGGTCTATATGGGGGCTATACCAAAACATGGACCGATACGGACCATTTTCGACACACCTCTTTATGGTCCCAAAATACCTCTGGATTTCCAATTTCATGCAAATCTGATAAAAACTACGGTTTTTATAGGCCCAATACCCCAAATCGGGAGGTCGGTTTATATGGGGACTATATCAAAACTTGGACCGATATAGCCCATCTTCGAACTTGACCTGCCTGCAAACAAAAAACTAATCTGTGCCAAATTTGGGGGCGATAACGCCATTATTGAAGGCTGTAGCGTGATTACAACAGACAGACAGACAGACATACGGACATCGTTATATCGTCTTAGAATTTCTCCCTGATCAAGAATATATATACTTTATATAGTCGGAAATCGATATTTCGATGTGTTACAAACGGAATGACAAACTTATTATACCCCGTCACCATTTTATGGTGGTGGGTATAAAAAATTGAAAAGAAAAAAATATACTATGTGAAAACCAGAAATAAAAATTAAATGAAAATAAAAATTAAATTGCAATTGAAAAACCCCGTCATAACCAGATTAATTTGATCACACTCTATCGATCTCAGGTGTAAGGAGATCGTCGCCTCTAAACCCTCCCTATCCATTATCCTGATGGCGCTTTTGATTCAGGATCCCTTATGAATTCTCGCCTAGTCTAACGTTACCGCATTATGAAACACACAGATAATTTCTTTACCAATTCATTTTGTAATTATATTTTATTCACATAATTTTTCTATTCATTTAGAGATATTTTTTTAGGAGTAGAAATAATAATAGAAAAAATACATAATCCTAAATTTAAATAAGGAAAAAATCTCTTATTCACTTTACAAACATTTAGAAATTCCTTACAGGATAAAAATATATAGATATTTTCGTAACATATTTTCAAAAACCAAAACAAACAAAAAATGTTTATGAAAAGTTGAAATATTTTCATAAGAATTAGAAAACTTTTAATTAAATTCAGAGAAATTAAAAATTACTCGCATAAAAAAATTACTTATGCAAAAATTTGTATTCTTCCTACGACGAAAATTTCACTATATTTATAAAATCTTAATTAAAAAAAAAATGCTGTAGATAGTTTTTATATAGAAATGGTAACTCGGTTTAGCTCTTTGGCTATCATCAGAACAAAAGAAAAAATGCAAATGTAAACAAATTTTGATATTACACTTTGCTTTTACTAAGACGCAATAAAATTTGAGATTGACCAACAACAACAAAATAATAAGGTTTCATTATATTCAATTGAAGCTGAGCTTACTCACCTGATTAAACGAAGTTCGTAGAGGCCTCCAAGAAGTTCGATGTCGTAAGCTGCCAAAAAATGTTATTTACATTCCATGTAAATTACTTAGGCTCGACGCAATTTTATTCAAACATGATACGTATAGTAAATTTTGTTGTTTCATTCACATTTTTTTTTTCATTCACCTTCTTCAATTTTTTCTATTGTTGTTGGACATATAATCTTGTATATTATGTTAATTTAATTTTTTTTTTTTGAAACTTACAATGGAAGTAAACTTTAATCATATTGAGATTTAATCCTTGCTGCGAAATAGCCGATAATATTTAAGAAATTAGTAACACGATCATTTCGTGACAACTGAGATGTTGCTGATAACTTTTACAGAGTGCAAGTGGGAGATGTTAATTTTGGTTGTTTTCCTATGCCAGCATGGATTTAATCTCTATGACGTAGTTGACTTTCATTCATTTTTTGTACTTTTTTCATTTTTTGTTTTTATCAATGGAATTTATGAATTGTGAGTAATTAGCGTAAATTCATTTTTATTGATGGTATTATGGGGAAAATTTAATTTAATAAAATATAGTAAAATTTTGGAAATTTTTGGTTAAGATTTTACGTTAGATCATTATTGAATTTTAAATATTCTTAAGATACGAGGATTTCATATAATTAAAAAAAAAACGATGAATGAAGGATTACTAAAGCATTCTTGATGACGTTGTGGGTTTTATGTTGATATTTTTTTAAGAGATCATATTGTGGCTTGAGTTGTTGTTTTGATCCAATGGCAAAGAATTATGTATACAATAGTTGGAAAAAATTGGGCTTGGCTTGTAGGAAATTTGGAGTTCAAACTTGGCAGAAAAAATTGTGCTTCACTCGCAGAAAAAACTTTAACTCCGATTGGCAGGAATAAATCTAAGCTCTTCTTCCAAAAATTGTGTTTTAAAGATTGTGCTCCAGGAAAATTGAGGCGTCTTCCAGAAGTAGTGCTCAAAGAAAATCTGAGGTCTTATCCAAAATTTGTACTCCACTCCTCCCCTCCGATAAGTGCTTCACGTGGAGGAGTGGACTTTTAGAGAAAAATATTGCGTGGGGAACTTCTTTTGTCTTTCCTTGATGATTTGTGCAAGATATAAACGTCTGTGTAGAGTTTTGGTATTTTGCAAATGCACACGAAAAAAGGTGAAATACTCTTGTCGTTCAAGATAATTGTGTGGAGTAGAAGCTCAAAGCCATTAGAATTTTTGATAGACAAATCAAAATCACATGCCTGGAAAAATTATTGAAAATATATTTTTCTTCAGAAAACCTATTTTTTAAGAAAATATTTAAGTCATTACCTTATTCGTGATTTTGCGTCAAAAGCCAGATAAAAATGAGAAAATCTCTGCGCAGATGCAATGAAAAAAATTAGACTTTGATATTTTATCAATTGTCCACGATCTTGATTAGAATTCAACTTGTTTCTTTGACTTCACAAAAGAAAAGGAAGTTGCTGGTTCAATGACAGTTGTGCGTTGGCGTTAGCACACCAATTTTCGGAGTTGAAGAGAGAGTATATTGTCAAAACTAGATCAGTGATCAGATGATCAAAATTCAATGAATGATAGCATACGAAAAAATCGCCAATTTTATAGGGTTGCCATTGCAAAAAAAAAATGCTAATACTGACTAATTCACGGAAATTAAATTTAATTGAAATGAATTTGAATAGAAAATTTATTACAAGACACCATGTGTCTATCTCGTCTCTTTCTGGGTGTTGCAAACATATGCACTAACTTATAATACCCTGTTTCACAGTGTGGCGCAGGGTATAAAAATGAATTAAAAGAACTTCCTAAGTAGTTAAAATAAAGAACATATGTGGGAGGATGTTGTTGGAAGTGCTTTTAAAGTTGTGCTTTTAGAACAAATTCCATTTTTTTTATACCCACCACCATAAAATGGTGACGGGGTATAATAAGTTTGTCATTCCGTTTGTAACACATCGAAATATCGATTTCCGACTATATAAAGTATATATATTCTTGATCAGGGAGAAATTCTAAGACGATATAACGATGTCCGTATGTCTGTCTGTCTGTCTGTTGTAATCACGCTACAGCCTTCAATAATGGCGTTATCGCCCCCAAATTTGGCACAGATTAGTTTTTTGTTTGCAGGCAGGTCAAGTTCGAAGATGGGCTATATCGGTCCAAGTTTTGATATAGTCCCCATATAAACCGACCTCCCGATTTGGGGTATTGGGCCTATAAAAACCGTAGTTTTTATCAGATTTGCATGAAATTGGAAATCCAGAGGTATTTTGGGACCATAAAGAGGTGTGTCGAAAATGGTCCGTATCGGTCCATGTTTTGGTATAGCCCCCATATAGACCGATCTCCCGAATTTGCTTCTTAGGCGTCTAGAAACAGTATTTTCTATCCGATTTGTATGAAATTGAAAATCTAGAGGTATTTTAGGGCCATAAGGAGGTGTGTCGAAAATGGTCCGTATCGGTCCATGGTTTGATATAGCCCCCATATAGACCGATCTCCCGATTTTGCTTCTTGGGCGCCTAGAAACTATATTTACCATCCGATTTACCTCAAATTAGAAATCTAGAGGAACTGTGGGACTGTAAAGAGGTATGTCGAAAATGGTCCGTATCGGTCCATGTTTTGGTATAGCCCCCATATAGACCGATCTCCCGATTTTGCTTCTTGCGCGTCTAGAAACAGTATTTTCTATCCGATTTGTATGAAATTGAAAACCTAGAGGTATTTTGGGACCATAAAGAGGTGAGTTGAAAATGGTCCGTATCGGTCCATGTTTTGATATAGCCCCCATATAAACCAACCTCCCGATTTGGAGCCTTGGGCCTATAAAAACCGTAGTTTTTATCCAATTTGCCTGAAATTGAAAATATAGAGGTATTTGAGGACCATAAAAAGGTGTGCCGAAAATGGTGCACATCGGTCCATGTTTTGGTATAGCCCCCATATAGACCGATATCCCGATTTTGCTTCTAGGGCTTCTAGAAACTATATTTACAATACTATTTGCCTGAAATTGGAAATCTAGAGGTATTTGAGGATCATAAAAAGGTGTGCCGAAAATGGTGCTCATCGGTCCATGTTTTGATATAGGCCCCATAGAGACTGATCTTCCGATTTTGCTTCTTGGGCTTCTAGAAACTATATTTTCTATCCGATTTTCCTGAAATTGAAAATCTAGAGTTCTTTTGGGACCATAAAAAGGTGTGCCGAAAATGGTGCCCATCGGTCCATTTTCTGGTATAGCCTCCATATAGACCGATCTCCCGATTTTGCTTCTTGGGCTTCTAGTAACTATATTTACCATCCGCTTTGCCTGAAATTCTTGAGCTTCTATAAACTGTATTTATTACCCGATTTGCCTGAAATTCGAAATCTAGAAATATTTTCAGACCACAAATAAGTGTGCCGAAACTGAGGTATATCGGTCCATTTTTTGGTATAACCCCCATATAGACTGTTCTCTCGATTTTTACTTCTAGGGCGTCTAGAGACTATGTTTTCTATGCGTTTTGTTTGAAATTCTGGAGGTATTTTAAGATCACAAATATGTGAGTAGCAAATGGTACCTATCGGTCCATGTTTTAATATAGCCCCCATATACACCGATCTCCCGGCTTTATTTCTTGGGCTTCTAGAATCCGTAGTTTTTATCCGATTTGCTGGAAATTAGTAATCTATAATGAAATTTTAGACAAACGAAATTTCCTTTTCTTATAAAGTATTTTCGTTTATTCAACTCTAAAATTCTCTAAAATAGCAGGCGCACTGATCATGGTTAGGTTAGGTTAAAGTGGCAGCCCGATTAAATTTCAGGCTCTCTTAGACTATTCAGTCCATTGTGATACCACATTTAACTAAAAGTACCTATTACATATGGGCACTTCTAGTCTTAACCACTGAACCTTCTCTATTATTTACTTTTGTGGAACCAACCAGATTGCTCCAAAAACATTAACAAACTGCTTAAGTTAACGTTTTCCAGGTCAGCCAGTAATCTAAAGCTATATGCTCCTAAAATTCGCTTACGCCTTACACAAAAAGCAGGACACTCACACAAGAGGTGTTTAATTGATTCCTTTTCCTCCACGTCATGACAGCTTATACAATAGTCATTATACTTCGCACCTATAGTTTTTGCAAATTCGCCTATCAGGCAGCGACCCGTTATAGCAGATATTAGGAGTGCTATCTGACGCCTTGAGAACACTAGCATATCTAGTGTGCGGTTTAAGTTTAAATGGGGCCATATTTGCTTGGTGTCGTTACAACCCTTGCAATTTTCCCATCGAATATTGGCCATCATAACAGCCTTCTCACGCAGTAAGAGCTTGCAGGTGGCCAGAGGCATACCAACAGATTCTAGTTCCCCTGGAATATGTAAGGTAGTTCCTAGCCTTGCTAACACATCTGCTTCACAGTTCCCCGGTATGTTCCTATGACCAGGCACCCATATTAGGTGAATATTGTACTGCTCAGCCATCTCGTTGAGAGATTTGCGGCAGTCTATGGCCGTTTTTGAGTTAAGGAACACAGAGTCCAAGGATTTTATTGCAGGTTGACTGTCTGAGTATATATTAATGCCAATATTTGTTGGAACATTACTTCTCAGCCAATTCACCACCTCTCTTATTGCCAATATTTCAGCCTGAAAAACACTACAGTGATTAGGTAATCTTTTCGCTATTCGAATTTCCAGATCTTTAGAATACACTCCGAACCCCACTTGTCCATTCAATTTGGAGCCATCAGTATAGAAATCTATATATCTTTTATTCCCCGGGGTCTGTGTACACCACGCCTCACTGTTGGGAATTAGAGTTTCAAACTTTTTGTCGAAAAGTGGTTTTGCCAGGGTGTAATCCACTACGTTAGGCACATCTGGCATTACTTTGAGGACCGAACTATGACCGTACATTTTTTCCGACCACAGCGATAGCTCGCGCAACCGCACAGCCGTTGTTGCAGCTGACTGTTTGGCCAAAATGTCTAAAGGCAATAGATGTAGCATGACATTAAAAGGGAGTCTGTTCCTGTCTTACTAAATGCGCCTGAGATACATAAGCTCGCCATACGCTGAACTTTATCTAAACAAGTCGGTTTCTGAAGTGCCGGCCACCAGACTACAACACCATATAGCATTATAGGTCTAACCACTGCCGTGTATAGCCAATGCACAATTTTTGGTCTTAGTCCCCACTTTTTCCCTATTGCCTTTTTGCACGAGTACAAAGCTACCGTGGCTTTTCTCGCCCTCTCTTCAATATTAAGCCTAAAATTCAGCTTCCTGTCCAAAATAACGCCAAGGTATTTTGCACACTCACCAAAGGGAATTTCAGTGCCCCCTAAGGAAATGGGCCTAACCGTGGGAGTTTTGCGATCTTTGCAGTACATGACTATTTCTGTCTTTGCTGGATTTACACCAAGACCATTATCTTTCGCCCATTTCTCAGTCATCCGGAGAGCTCTCTGTATAATATCTCTGATTGTGGATGGGACTTTTCCCCTGACTGCTAGCGCCACATCATCTGCGTATGCCACCACTTTTATCCTTTCTTTTTCTAGAGAAACCAGAAGGTTGTTTATAGCAACATTCCAAAGAAGAGGTGATAGAACTCCTCCTTGAGGAGTGCCTCTGTTCACATACCTTTGTATGTTTGCTTGCCCTAGTGTGGCTGAAATACGTCTCTTTATTAGAAGTTCGTCTAACAGCCTAAGTATACCTGGATCAACATTCAGAGTTGTCAGTCCATTTAATATCGAGCTCGGATGGACATTATTGAACGCCCCTTCGATGTCTAGAAACGCCACGATTGTGTATTCTTTGACAGATAGTGAGCTTTCAATAAAGCTGACCAGTTCATGCAATGCGGTCTCAGTAGACCTGCCCTTCGAGTATGCATGCTGTCGTTTCGAGAGCAAACTTGAATCCACGCTAGTTCTAAGATACATGTCTATCATCCTCTCCAGGGTCTTAAGTAGGAATGAGGATAAGCTGATTGGTCGGAAATCCTTCGCACTCGAGTGAGAGGCTTTTCCTGCTTTAGGTATGAAGACGACTTTTGTTTCCCTCCACTTTTCTGGAATATATGCTAAGTTTACACATTGTTTATATATCACCGTCAACCAGGGGATAATTCTTTCAGCCACTGCCTGTAACTCCGCCGGAGTAATTCCATCAGGTCCGGGGGATTTGAATGGTCCAAAGCTATTTAAAGCCCATTTTATTCTAGATTCCGACACAATTTCCTCGATAGGAAATGATCGCCGAGCCTCTGTTACACTGCCGGAACATGGTTCAACCGTCTGATTTCCAGGGAAGTGTGTGTCCAAAAGTACCTCCAACGTCTCCTCACTGGACGTTGTCCAATTTCCCTCCGATGTTTTAATGAAACCTGGAGCGGTGTTAGTGGATGCTAGTACCTTCCGTAGTCTGGAAGCCTCTGACGTATTCTCAATACTGCTACAGTAATCATCCCAAGAGTTTTGTTGAGACCTTCTCAGTTCCCGTTTATATTCTCTCAGATTCATCTTGTAAGTGTCCCAATCCTCCGGAGCTCTTGTGGACTTTGCTTTGTTAAAGATCTTCCTGCAGGATTTCCTCATATTACTTAACTCCGTAGTCCACCATGGCGGCCGATTTTTTCCCCTTGGCTTTCCTCTAGGGCAAGCAGCTTTCAGTGAAATGTTGAAGGCCTTCGTAATCCGCTCCACTGCGTGTTCGATATCTTGCACAGTGCTCATATTTGTCTCCGGCATTTCCGGTATCATCAAATTGAACGATTCCCTATACCTATTCCAATCAGCTTTCCTAACATTTGGCGGAAATATGGTCTTTGAAGTACGAACAGCCAATCTGAAACTGATGTAGCGATGATCTGAGAAGCTATGTTCCCTCAAAACTTGCCACTCAGATATCTTATCATTCAGTTCCGGAGAGGTCAACGTTACGTCCAAAACCTCTTGTCTGTTCCTGGTGACGAAGGTTGGTGCATCTCCCTTATTGCAAACTACCAGGTTAGTACGCAAAATAAACTCTATTAGCGACTCTCCCCTTGCATTAGTATCACTACTTCCCCAAATACTATGATGTGCATTTGCATCGCATCCCATAATGAGTTTTGTCTTTGTTTTTAGTGACTCCTCAACTAAGGTCTTAACGGCACAGGGTGGCATATCCCTATCATGTCCCATGTAGACCGAAGATACCCAATATTTGCATGTGGATATCTCTAGACTGGCTACGACAGTGTCTGCATTGCTCAATGAAGGAAGCAGAAACAAGTTTAGTTCGTTTTTAGCAATTATACATGCTCGATTTATATCGTTACCGGTATTATGCAAAAGTTTGAAACCCGGAGTGCTTAATTCACAGATCTTGTTCTTATATATGTATGGTTCTTGAATAAGAACTATATCTATGTCTCCTTTCATCAGGAGAACTTTTAAGGCAGCACAAGCGGCCTTACAATGGTGAAGATTTATCTGGAGGAACCGTAGAACCATCCAAATTTTCAACCACCGTCACATCAGCCGCTTCAATTGAGTCATCAAGGGCTTCCTCTTCACAGATCTCGGTGACTCTCGCAACAATCCGCGGTTCAGCTTTGGTGAGGCTTGAGCCTGTAGAAACTTCCCGCATATGATTTTCGCCATAGTCTGCAGGTTTTATGTCTCCTTCGGCTTCGCTAGGAGATTTTTTCACTGCTGACTCTACCGGAGGCTTGTCCGTTTCGGTATCCTTTGGCTGATCGCTTTTGTATACCTTCATATGGATATCATGAAAGCCATAACTTACGCGTCCTTGGGTCTGGGCTAGATGTGGCAGCGACTCTATGTTTAATATAAACACCGCATGTCGTCTTGGTCCATCCACCTCATCCAAACGACCAACCTTCCAATCGGCGGTTGGAAGATCTGGGTTACATTCTTTTAGTCTCTCTAGTATTGACTCAGGATCAGGGGGGTTTGCCGGTATCCATGCATGTGCTCTAGGTTTAGCCGGTATGTCTTTTTTATCGACTAACTCCAAAGCGGCTCCTTCCCAAACTTCACCAATTAGCATCAATGCAGCTTTAAAGCAATCCATAGACCTCTGGTCTGCAAAAGCTATTAACTTATATCGTCCTTGATACCATCCAGCATCTTGCTGTCGAGGACTTGGTCCGGGAAACTTTTTTCGCACCTCTGAGTAGACACCAGACATCGCGTTCTCAATTTCCCCCCATTTTTGCCTTGGAATCATACCGTCCAATGCTCCTTTATTAATAATAGCCATCACAAGGCTGTCTTTTGCAACTGAGGCAAACGATCTTTGATCCCGTTTAGAGGATGGTAGCTCATCCGGTGATCGTTCCCTTTTTCCAGCTTCAAGAATTCCTTGAGCCCATTTTAAGGAATCGCTTTGCTTAGCCGACTACGAGCTTGGGTCGACTGATCCTAATTTCTTTAGGATAAACAAAGCATTTCTTCGTTCCTTGAATCTCTTTCGAGAGGGATTGCCTCCTTTTGATGTCGTCACCTTAGAAAAGGCTCGACTTGCCAAAGTGTCACCGCCAGTCGACCCGTCTACAGGTCGACTAATTGGGCCTGACTCTTGGTCGCTGCCCAAATTTATAACTTCAGTCGTTATCCGTCCACTGGGCCCTGAAGTTAGCAACCCAGTGGATGACTTCCAATTTCGCTGCATGGTGGTTTATTATTTCCACCACACGTGAAATTCGTAATAAGTACTTATTACGATGAAATACTCCGCTATTAGAAAACACGTCCGTTCAGTTCGACGGTTGAATAATTCATGAAAATTGCTTCAAACTGAAAGTAAAATTTCCAGATTTTAATCATCGTATTTATTTAAATAATGGCGGAAAAAATCTACAAATTTAAGATTTTAAATCAAGGCGTAATTTAATCATATACACGATATGTTTATAATTTCTCTAAAACTCAAACAAAATTGGTTCTCATAAATCTAGAATCTTATCTGGTCGTCATAGGTAGAATCTTTAAAGTTTGTCTTCGGGAGCTGACTGCCTTAGGAGAAGATTTGTCATCAAACCCCCTACAACTCTATATATTATCAAGTAACCCACTACGACGAAGAGTTTTCAAAGTAAACTATCATATTTGATTCATGGTGGTGGGTATTTAAAATTCGGCCCGGCCGAATTTACTGCTGTATATACTTGTTTCTAGGTAATATTGTGTTTATACCGATGACGAAGTTATTACATCCATTTTGCTGGGATACTCCCAGAGTTGCTTAGACAGAAAGGTCTGTGGAAAACTCCGGAAAAGTTATCTATATTTCTCTTGTCCGCCATTAGGTAAGCACCAGGTAGGAATGGACAGCTTGTCAAATAAATGTTTAAAAACCTGAAATATTATAGCAAATGCCAATTCAACAATGAATAAAGAGAAATATTACAGTATTTTTGTAATTTCCATAATCATTAAATTGTATTCTACAGAATAATTTGTGGATTTCGACCGCACTGCTCGTATGTATCTCAATACAGCTCGTGCAACATAAAGTCTCCTTGTGGGAGGTTTGAAAGTATGGAAATTATAAAAATTTGACATGTTAAGCATGATAGTGTCAATCATAGCCATCAAGGTCTCAACAAAGTAGATAACTTTAACGATGCCTTACATTTACATATGTTATTCCTAGAGAATTCAATCAAACATTTTACAAAATATCTTTCCTTATATGTAGATTTGTGGTTAAAGAGGAACGGGCCAATAGAATTCAAGTATTCAATCATGTCACACCTTTTTTTCTAAATGCCAAGATAAGAAAGAAGTGTGAATATTCACAGTGAATATCAGAATTGTTGTTGAACTCATGACTACTTACAAACCAGTCCAGGGGGAAGAGGTGACACACGGCTTAGACATCAATAACTCAAGTTAACTCAAGTAATAATTCTCTATTTTGACATAACCTATCATAAGTGATTTGGGCTTAGAGCTTAATTAAAATCGAAAACCATAGTCACATTCTTATTTGGAATTATTAATAAACGAATTGAGGCTAGACTCGTTGATAATACTCGACATTAATCAATTGTCTTTAGTTGGCGTAACATTGGGGTTACTCCTCCACCCTCAATAATTTTTACAAATTTTATTGCATTTTTTGTTGTTGTTTTACACGGTTAAACTATTATTTATTAACATACAAATTGGTTGTTGTGCCGGTTGCCATAAGAAAACAAAATCTTGAACATAATGAAGGAAAAATGAGATTTACCGGCGTAAACGGACACCACGCCCTCACATTGGTGGCATGACATATTATGAACGATTACCACAACCATTAACAGTTACGAATATGTCCTCTGGCCAATCAAAACGGTCCAGATTGAACAATCAGCCAGCTAAAGGTATCAGAAACAAAAAAAAAATGAAATGCCTATGTTAACATTTTCTGCTTCCAAAATACTGTCTTAGTCATGGTCATTGTCCATTTAAGAGTTTTTGTTTAGCATCCATTCTATGGTCACTTCTTAGAGGACCATTATAGTCCAGTTTTGGCCGAAATCCAATTTTGTGGTTGAATGTGTATTTACATACATTATGGAGCCAATATGTAATTCTACTCCCCGGTGATTAACATCTTAGCAAATTGTTATGTAAGACTGGAGAATGTTGTTTGCTGCGGTGGCCTGTTCTTGCAGGGTTTGTTTGAAGAACTGAGCTCTTATCTCACCAAGAAAGAACATTTACATTTTATGTAATACCAGTAATTACTGCAAAAAAATGGAAAATACTTACATATTTTTATTACACATAGGGCTTTAGTATAAAACATTGGTTTGTAAGGTGTGAATAAAAATATTAAAAAATGTAGATTCGAATAAATGTTTCTTTAAGATTTGGGTTTTTCGGGAATGTGTGTGAAAGAAAAATATTTTATAAAAAACCTCTAACCTCTGCTGAGATTTGAACCTATGTTCTTCATTTTTTATTTTTAGCCAGCAAAAAAAGCGTCGCCAAAAAAGCAGTGAAAATGTTCTTTTTGGATCCCGAAGTGGTACAAAATTGAGGCAGAATCGATTAATTTAACATGGGCTTGTTATAGAATGAATGTCCATCATTTCAACAGCCATTGCACTGAATTTGCATCACTTCTTAAGGTGTGATCCGAATTCAGAGTTGTGGATTTGAATTTAAAAAAAATTTGCATCACTTCTTAAGGTGTGATCCGAATTCAGAGTTGTGGATTTGAATTTAAAAATCCTGTGATATTTTGCAAAATAAATAATTTATATAATTTTATATTAACTCTTACTCTATTTTTAACCTACACTGAAAAAAGCATGTCCAGTTCCAAAGATTTTGTCTTTACTTTAAAAATTTTGGTATTGATTCCGAGCCAAAGAAGCAGGGAATACAAGTAAGGATACTTTTAAGACATAATTCTCTTTCAAATTTGGGGTTTGTGTACTTGCTTCTAGAAAGCAAATTTAAATTTTTCGCTTTTTCAGTTTGTTTTCTTCATATGCTATCAAAGTCCTTTAAAAACGAGTTAACAACAATTTTATTTTCCAAATTAAGACTCGACTTCCAGTAGAAATTATGCCATGTTTCAAGTAAAAAACGTCTTTAGAATAAAGTTTTGAAAAAGATGTCTTATATTTGAATGATTTTTTGCTTTGTAGTCAAGATGCAAAAAGACAAGAATTTTAAAGACAATTTCATTAAATTTAAAGAATTTTTCTGAATTATTAAAATCAAGTTGACCTTAGCCCAAACATTTTTTCTTTCATATTATGATACCCATTTTTAAGTGAAATCACTTAATTATAAGGACAATACGTCTTTTGGGCAAGGAAAAACTTTATATTAGAGAAATGCTCCTTCTATGCTAAGCAAATTTTGCATTCGTAGTTTAAAGACATGAAATCTTTGACCTCACGACAATATTTTTTCCGTGATTTAAAATAATATGAAAAAAACGAGAGTTATAGAAAATCGGATTAAAAGAGCTTCCCCTGCAACAAATTTTTTTTCTGATTCAATCACGAAATTAATTGATCCAATTATTATACCCTCCACCATAGGATGGGGGTATATTAACTTTGTCATTCCGTTTGTAACACATCGAAATATTGCTCTAAGACCCCATAAAGTATATATATTCTGGGTCGTGGTGAAATTCTGAGTCGATCTAAGCATGTCCGTCCGTCTGTCCGTCTGTCCGTCCGTCCGTCTGTCCGTCTGTCCGGCTGTCCGTCCGTCTGTGGAAATCACGCTAACTTCCGAACGAAACAAGCTATCGACTTGAAACTTGGCACAAGTAGTTGTTATTGATGTAGGTCGGACGGTATTGAAAATGGGCCATATCGGACCACGTTTACGTATAGCCCCCATATAAACCGATCCCCAAATTTGGCTTGGGGAGCCTCCCGGAGCAGCAAAATTCATCCGATCCGGTTGAAATTTGGTACGTGGTCTTAGTATACGGTTTTTAACAACCATGCAAAAATTGGTCCATATCGGTCCATAATTATATATAGCCCCCATATAAACCGATCCCCAGATTTGACCTCCGGAGCCTCTTGGAGGGGCAAAATTCATCCGATCCGGTTGAAATTTGGTACCTGATGTTAGTTTACGGCCTCTAATAACCATGCAAAAATTGGTCCATATCGGTCCATAATTATATATAGCCCCCATATAAACCGATCCCCAGATTTGACCTCCGGAGCCTCTTGGAAGAGCAAAATTCATCCGATCCAGTTGAAATTTGGTACATGGTGTTAGTATATGGTCTCTAACAACCATGCAAAAATTGGTCCATATCGGTCCATAATTATATATAGTTCCCATATAAACCGTCCCCAGATTTGACGTCCGGAACCTCTTGGAGGAGCAAAAGTCATCCGATACGGTTGAAATTTGGTACATTTTTGTCAATATATGGCCTTTAACAGCCATGTAAAAATTGGTCCATATCGGTCTTTAGTTATATATAGCCGATGACTTATTACACAAAAATTGGTCCATATCGCCAAAAATAATCTACCAAAACTTTATTTCCATAGAAAATTTTGTCAAATTTTATTACTATAGAAAGTTTTGTCAAAATTTAATTTCTATAGAATGTTTTGTCAAAAGTTTATTTCTATACAAATGTTTGTCAAAATTTTATTTCCATAGAAAATTTTGTCAAAATTTTATTTCTATATAAAATTTTGTAATCTACCAAAACTTTATTTCCATAGAAAATTTTGTCAAATTTTATTACTATAGAAAGTTTTGTTAAAATTTCATTTCTATAGAAAGTTTTGTTAAAAGTTTATTTCTATAGAAATGTTTGTCAAAATTTTATTTCTATAGAACATTTTGTAAAAAATTTATTTCTGTAGAAAATTTTGTCAACATTTTATTTCTATACAAAATTTTGTCAAAATTTCATTTCTATACAAAATTTTGTCAACATTTTATTTCTATAGAAATTTTTGTTAAAATTGTATTGCTATAGAAAATTTTGTCAACATTTTACTTCCATAGAAAATTTTGTCAACATTTTATTTCTATAGAAAATTTTGTCAAGTTTTTATTTCTATAGAAAATTTTGTCAAATTTTTATTTCTATAGAAAATTTTGTCAAAATTTTATTTTTATTCTGATTATTAATTTTGTTCGGCTTGAGGTCATAGAAACAATCGATTATTGATTTGTTTTAATATTTATTTCCAATATTTCGGTTAGTGCCACTAACCATCTTCTGGGATTTTGTATTTGAGTTCTTGTGCTGCTGTTTGTTTCGCAATTCACCGTACAAGCCGAACAAAATTAATAATCAGAATAAACATAAAATAGGTCAACAACACTCAAAAATATTTTTAAAAAAAATTTTATTTCTATAGAAAATTTTGTCAAACTAAATTATATACGTATTTAATGGCCTTTTTTTGTTTAATATATACCCCGTATGGGCTAACTTACAATTTTGAAGACAGTGTTAAAAAGTTTTACGATAACTTGCCATCGGCAAGTGTTATTGCAACCCAAGTAATTCGATTGTGGATGACAGCCTTTAGTAGAAGTTCCTACGCAATCCATGGTGGAGGGTACATAAGATTCGGCCTGGCCGAACTTACGGCCGTATATACTTGTTTTTTAATTGAAATGTCTTCAATCATGAAAATGATAGTATCAATCGCAGTTCTAATAAAATTTTTAGAAAATTTTCCATAGAAATAAAATTTTGAGAAATTTTTCTATAGAAATAAAACTTAGAGACAATTTTCTATAGAAATAAAATTTCGAGAAAATTTTCTATAGAAATAAAATTTTGTGAAAATTTTCAATCTTTAAAAATTTTATGTTTCGTGTTAGGTCATACTGTCAAAGTCCATTGTGAGTAAGTTCTATTTTTTTGTAAATGCAGTAACTTCCATTGTTGGTACAAGCTTAAATCGTTAAAACCTTTAAAGTTCGACACATTTACAATTCAAAGGATATTTATACGCAACAAAATTGTTTCTAATAGGAGATATAATAATATATAGTATTGCAAATACTGAAAAAATTCTAAAATAAAAGATATCTTTCGAATAAAAAAACAAAAACTTTTTTATGCTAACTACAAACATTAAATCAAACAAGTATATACAGCCGCAAATTCGGCCAGACCGAACCCTCCACCATGGATTGCGTAGAAAGTTCTACTTAAGACTGTCATCCACAATCGAATTACTTGGGTTGTGGTAATACTTACCGATGGCAAAGTATCTTAAAACTTCTTAACACCGTCTTCTAAATTGTAAGTTAGTCCATACGGGGTATATATTAAACAAAAAACAAGTATATACGGCCGTAAGTTCGGCCAGGCCGAAGCTTATGTACCCTCCATCATGGATTGCGTAGAAACTTCTTCTAAACACTGCCATCCACAATCGAATTACTTAAGTTGCGGTAACGCTTGCCGATGGCAAGGTATCTTAAAACCTCCAGCACCATCTTCTAAATTGTATGTAAGTCCATACGTGGTATATATTAAATCAAAAAAGATCGATCCAATACGTATATAATTCAGTTTGACAAAGCAGACATAAAATTTTGACAAAATTTTCTACAGAAATAAAATTTTAACAAAATTTTCTATAGAAATAAAATTTTCACAAAATTTTCTATAGAAAGAAAATTTTGACAAAAATTTCTACAGAAATAAAATTTTAACAAAATTTTCTATAGAAATAAAATCTTGGTAGATTATTTTTGGCTCGAGTGGCAACCATGATTATGAACCGAATAAAATTTGAACAAAATTTTCTATAGAAATAAAATTTTGACAAAATTTTCTATAGAAATAAAATTTTGACAAAATTTTCTATAGAAATAAACTTTTGACAAAATTTTCTATAGAAATAAAATTTTGACTATGATGACAATTTTATTATGAACCGAATAAAATTTTAACAAAATTTTCTCTAGAAATAAAATTTTGACAAAATTTTCTATAGAAATAAAATGTTGACAAGATTTTCTACAGAAATAAAATTTGGTAGATTATTTTTGGCTCTAGTGGCAACCATGATTATGAACCGATATGGACCAATTTTTGTGTGATTGGACCAATTTTGGTATGGTTGTTAGCGACCATATATTAACACCACGTTCCTAATTTGAACCGGATCGGATGAATTTTGCTCCTCCAAGAGGCTCCGGAGGTCAAATCTGGAGAACGTTTTATATGGGGGCTATATATAATTATGGACCGATATGGACCAATTCTGGCACGGTTGTTAAAGATCATATACTAACACCATGTTCCAAATTACAACCGGATTGGATGAAATTTGCTTCTCTTGGAGACTTCGCAAGCCAAATCTGGGGATCTGTTTATATGGGGGCTATATATAATTATGAACCAATGTGGACCAATTTTTGCATGATTGTTAGAGACCATATACCAACATCATGTACCAAATTTCAGGCGGATCGGATGAAATTTGTTTCTCTTTGAGGCTCCGCAACCCAAATCTGGGGATCGGTTTATATGGGCGCTATATATAGTTATGGACCGATGTGGACAAATTTTTGCACGATTGTTAGAGACCAATACCATGTACCAAATTTCAGCCGGATCGGATGCAATTTGCTTCTCTTTGAGGCTTCGCAAGCCAAATCTGGGGATCGGTTTATATGGGGGCTATATATAATTATGGACCGATGTGGACCAATTTTTGCACTGTTGTTAGAGACCATATACCAACATCATGTACCAAATTTCAAATGGATCGGATGAAATTTGCTTCTCTTTGAGGCTCCGCAAGCCAAATCTGGGGATCGGTTTATATGGGGGCTATATATAATTATAGACCGATGTGGACCAATTTTTGCATGATTGTTAGAGACCATATACCAACATCATGTACCAAATTTCAGGCGGATCGGATGAAATTTGTTTCTCTTTGAGGCTCCGCAACCCAAATCTGGGGATCGGTTTATATGGGCGCTATATATAGTTATGGACCGATGTGGACAAATTTTTGCACGATTGTTAGAGACCATATACCAATACCATGTACCAAATTTCAGCCGGATCGGATGCAATTTGCTTCTCTTTGAGGCTTCGCAAGCCAAATCTGGGGATCGGTTTATATGGGGGCTATATATAATTATGGACCGATGTGGACCAATTTTTGCACTGTTGTTAGAGACCATATACCAACATCATGTACCAAATTTCAAATGGATCGGATGAAATTTGCTTCTCTTTGAGGCTCCGCAAGCCAAATCTGGGGATCGGTTTATATGGGGGCTATATATAATTATAGACCGATGTGGACCAATTTTTGCATGATTGGTAGAGACCATATACCAACACTATGTACCAAATTTCAGCCGGATTGGATGAAATTTGCTTCTCTTAGAGGCTCCACAAGCCAAATCTGGGGATCGGTTTATATGGGGGCTATATATAATTAAGGACCGATATGGGCCAATTTTTGCATGGTTGTTAGAGACCATATACCAACATCATGTACCAAATTTCAGCCGGATCGGATGAAATTTTCTTCTCTTTTAGGCTCCGCAAGCCAAATCTGGGGATCGGTTTATATGGGGGCTATATATAATTATGGACCGATGTGGACCAATTTTTGCATGGTTGTTAGAGACCATATACAAACACCATATACCAAATTTCAGCCGGATCGGATGAAATATGCTTCCGTTAGAGGCTCCACAAGCCAAATCTGAGGGTCCCTTTATATGGGGGCTATACGTAAAAGTGGACCGATATGGCCCATTTTCAATACCATCCGACCTACATCGATAACAACTACTTGTGCCAAGTTTCAAGTCGATAGCTTGTTTCGTACGGAAGTTAGCGTGATTTCAACAGACGGACGGACGGACGGACGGACATGCTTAGATCGACTCAGAATTTCACCACGACCCAGAATATATATACTTTATGGCGTCTTAGAGCAATAATCCGATGTGTTACAAACGGAATGACAAAGTTAATATACCCCCATCCTATGATGGAGGGTATAAAAAGCCGATTAAATACGTATATAATTCAGTTTGACAAAATTTTCTACAGAAATTAAAGTTTGTATGAATTTATTTCGGCATAAGCCGGCTATCATAAACCTTTTTTCGGAAGGTTCAAGTGTGGTTCACCATGGGTTTAGTGAACTGCCTGAATTTATTCTGATAATTGGTTGATAGTTTGCTGTAAGTAGAGGATGCTGATGAGGAATGTGGTAATTCCGAAACGTGCGTCCATCCAACCATCTTGCAGTCTATAGGGCTTTGCCCAAATAAATTGAGACAAACATTCTTCCCTCTGTTGGTTAAGCTACTCTTGTAGTTTAGTCAACACAATGGTTTTAAAGCTGAGATCGAAACAACAAATATGAAATTAAATTTTGACAAAATTTTCTATAAAAATAAAATTTTGACAAAATTTTCTATAGAAATAAAATTTTGACAAAATTTTCTATAGTAATAAAATTTTGACAAAATTTTCTATAGTAATTATATTTTGACAAAATTTTCTACAGTAATAAAATTTTGACAAAATTTTCTATAGAAATAAAATTTTGGTAGATTAGTTTTGGCGATATGGACCAATTTTCGTGTGATTGGCGATCGTCTATATATTACAATAGACCGATATGGAGCAATTTTTGCATGGCTATTAGCGATTTCAGCCGGATCGGATGAAATTTGTCCTTCCAAGAGACTCCGGGGGTCAAATCTGGGGATAGGTTTATATGAGGGCTATATATATATGATGATGAAGTTTTCTCCTCCAAGAGGCTCAGGAAGTCATATCTGGGGATCGGTTTATGTGGGGGTTATATATAATTATGGACCAAAAAAGACCAATTTTTGCATGGCTATTAGAGACCATATACTAACACCACGTACCAAATTTCAACCAGATCGGATGAATTTTGCTCCTCCAAGAGGCTCCGGAGGTCAAATCTGGGGATCGGTTTATATGGGGGCTATATATAATTATGGACCAATATGGCTGTTAGATACCATATGCTAACCCACGCACCAAATTTCAACCGGATCGGTTGAATTTTGCTCCTCCAAGAGTCTCCGCAAGCCAAATCTAGGGGTCAGTTTATATGGGGGCTATACGTAAAAGTGGTCCGATATAGCCCATTTGCAATACCATCCGACCTACATTAATAGCAACTACTTATGCCAAGTTTCAAGTCGATAGCTTGTTTCATTCGGAAGTTGGCATGATTTCAACAGACGGACGGACATGCTTAGATCGACTCAGAATTTCACCACAGCCCAGAATATATATACTTTATGGGGTCTTAGAGCAATATTTCGATGTATTACAAACGGAATGACAAAGTTTATATCCTATGGTGGAGGGTATCAAAAATAATAAGAAAATAAAAGCGTAATAAAAATTCACAATTCATGGCCGTATATGTTTTCTTATATGAAATCGGCTTACATCCGTCATCTACTGTACTTCGGAGTTATATTGAATCAATTTGAAATAAATGTATTCGTAGAAAAAACATCAGGACAGTGGCGACTAAAAATAGAAATGTTGCATTAGACGCCACGTCTAAAATAAAAGTGAAGTTGCTTTAATGAGGAATATTACAACAATATTGCTATGAGAAGATTTTCCATACTATGAAATTTTTCAAATTTCAGTTGAGTTTAACTGGTAAAAATATATTTATGCAAAAATATGTGCCGAAATTAACAAAATTAAAACGATGTTTAACATAAAAAAGTACTTGCATTAGACGCCAAGTTGTTGGTAAAATAAAAGTTTAGTTGCCTCAACAAATAATATTACAGCAGCAATTAACAAAGGATAATTAAAACAAGTATAGACGGCCGTAAGTTCGGCCAGGCCGAAGCTTATGTACCCTCCACCATGGATTGCGTAGAAACTTATTCTAAACACTGCCATCCACAATCGAATTACTTGAGTTGCGGTAACGCTTTCCGATGGCAAGGTATCTTAAAATCTTCTAACATCGTCTTCTAAATTGTAAGTAAGTCCATACGTAGTATATTTTAAATTAAAAAAGTATATACGGCCGTAAGTTCGGCGAGGCCGAAGCTTATGTACCCTCCACCATGGATTGCGTAGAAACTTCTACTGAAGACTGTCATCCACAATCGATTTACTTGGGTTGCGGTAACTTTTGCCGATGACAAGGTATCTTAAAACTTCCTAATACCGTAATATATACCACGTAGTCCATACGTGGTATATATTAAACTTAAAATGGCCGATTAAATACGTATATAATTAAGTTTGACAAAATTTTCTATAGAAATAAAATTTTGACAAAATAAAATTTTGACAACATTTACTATAGAAGTAAAATTTGGACAAAATTTTCTATAGAAATACGATTTTAACAAAATTTTCTATAGAAATAAAATTTTTACTAAATTTTCAAAAGATTTAAAATTTTGACAACATTCTCGATAGAATTAAAATTTTGACAACATTTTCTGCAGAAATCAAATTTTACCAAAATTTTCTATAGAAATAAAATTTGACAAAATTTTCTATATGAATAAAATTTCAACAAATTTTGCTAGATTATTTGTGCTCGAGTGGCAAGCATGATTATGAACCGATATGGACCAATTTTTGTGTGATTGGGGATCGGCTATATATAACTATAGACCGATATGGACCAATTTTGGCAAATCTGGGGATCGGTTTATATAGGGGCTATATGTAATTCTGGACTGATATGGACCAATTTTTGAATGGTTCTTAGAGACTATGTACTAATATCATGTACCAAATTTCAGTCGGATCGGATGAAATTTGCTTCTCCTAGAGGATCCGCAAACCAAATCTGGGAATCGGTTTATAAGGGGGCTATATATAATTATGGACCGATATGGACCAATTTTTGTATGGTTGTTAGAGACCATATACTAACACCACGTACCAAATTTCAACCGGATCGGATGAATTTTGCTCCTCTAAGAGGCTCCGGAGTTCAAATGTGGAATCGGTTTATATGGGGGCTATATATAATTATGGACCGATGTGGGCCAATTTTTGCATGGTTGTTAGAGACCATATGTTAACACCACGTACCAAATACGTAATCTGGACCGATATGGACCAATTTTTGCATGGTTATTAGAGACCATATACCAACATCATGTACCAAATTTCAGCCGGATCGTAAGAAAATTGTTTCTCTTTGCCGCTCTGCAAGCCAAATCTGGGGATCGGTTTATATGGGGGATGTATATAATTATGGACCGATGTGGACCAATTTTAGCATGGTTGTTATTGAATGGTTCTTAGAGACTATGTACTAATACCATGTACCAAATTTCAGCCGGATCGGATGAAATTTGCTTCTCTTAGAGCAATCACAAGCCAAATTTGGGGGTCCGTTTATATGGGGGCTATACGTAAAAGTGGACCGATATGGCCCATTTGCAATACCATCCGACCTACATCAATAACAACTAATTGTGCCAAGTTTCAAGTCGATAGCTTGTTTCGTTCGGAAGTTAGCGTGATTTCAACAGACGGACGGACATGCTCAGATCGACTCAGAATTTCACCACGACCCAGAATATATACTTTATGGGGTCTTAGAGCAATATTTCGATGTGTTATAAACGGAATGACAAAGTTAATATACCCCCATCCTTTGGTGGAGGGTATAAAAAAGACCGATTAAATAGGTACATAATTCAGTTTGACAAAATTTTCCATAGATATAAAATTTTGACAAAATTTTCTATAGAAAAAAATTTCTATAGAAATAAGATTATATACTAACACAATAGAGACCATATACTAACACCATGTTCCAAATTTCAACCGGATCGGATGAAATTTGCTTCTCTTAGAGGCTCCGCAAGCCAAAACTGGGGATCGGTTTATATAAGGGCTATATATAATAAGAACCGATGTGGACCAATTTTTGCATGGTTATTAGAGACCATATACCAACATCATGTACCAAATTTCAGCCGGATCGTAAGAAAATTGTTTCTCTTTGCCGCTCTGCAAGCCAAATCTGGGGATCGGTTTATATGGGGGATGTATATAATTATGGACCGATGTGGACCAATTTTAGCATGGTTGTTATTGACTTTATACCAACACCATGTACCAAATTTCAGCCGGATCGGATGAAATTTGCTTCTCTTTGAGGCTCCGCAAGCCAAACCTGGGGATCGGTTTATATGGGGGCTATATATAATTATGGACCGATGTAGACCAATTTTTGCATGATTATTCGAGACCATACAGCAACACCATGTACCAAATTTCAGCTGGATCGGATAAAATTTGCTTCTCTTTGAGGTTCCGCAAGCCAAATCTAGGGATCGGTTTATATGGGGGCTATATATAATTATGGACCGATGTGGACCAATTTTAGCATGGTTGTTAGAGATCATATACCAACACTAACCGGATCGGATGAAATATGCTTAGAAGCTCCACAAGCCAAATCTGACGGTCCGTTTACATAGGGGCTATACGTAAATGTGGACCGATATGGCCCATTTGCAATACCATCCGACCTACATCAATAACAACTACTTGTGCCAAGTTTCAAGTCGATAGCTTGTTTGGTTCGGAAGTTAGCGTGATTTCAACAGACGGACGGATCGACTCAGAATTTCATCACGACCCAGAATATATATACTTTATGGGGTCTTAGAGCAATATTTCGATGTGTTACAAACGGAATGACAAAGTTTATATACCCCTCTTCCTATGGTGGAGGGTATGAAAATAGTTGCGAAAGGTATAAATACCCAATTCCCACTGTGCGGTAAATTTAAGCAACTTTTGGAGGAAAGTTTACATAACTTTTGTAAATATATGATGAAGGAAATAATTATTCTTCATGATAGATATTTGTGGACAATGCATCATTGACGTCGAAGTTTGCTTAAGTGTGATTATATGTCTAACTACATGTGCATGGAGGATATTAGAACAGCAATTAAGGAAGAATCTTTAAAAAAATATGTGCGGGGGTATATAAATAGCCCTCTCCCACTGTGCGGAAGATTTAGTCAACCATTGTGTAGGATGGTTTACATAACTTTGTGAATATATAGTAAAGGAAATAATTATTCTTCACTATTGATATAATTGATTGACATGCATTTCTAATTTCATATTCTATATCGCTACAATTGAAGAAGCAAGACAAAAAAAAAATAAATAACACTTATTGAAATAATGGCAATCTATACCAATGTGCAAAAAGAGCCATAATTATTTTTTATTGAATATAAAATTTATTGCACTGCAATTAGAATAGTTTAACAAACTCTTGGAATTAATGTGATTCCGTTCGTTTCATTGCACTTGAAATGCAAATGAATCATGCAATAGAAGTCCGCATAGGAAATGGTAAATTACACAATGGACATTAATGGTCCAACGCCATCAGAGCCAAAGAGACTGTGGCCAGACATAACGTGCATTTAATGGCCATTGCTTTAGGCTGACAAATGAAAAACCATGAAAAAATTAAAAACAGAAACATATGAAATTAGTTATGATATATAAATGACATATAGATTTTGTTTTTGGTCGAAAAATAAATCGTCTTTAATCTTTGACCAGTTACTCAATTGCAAACAAATCTTCAAAATTATTTTATGGCGTTTGTGGTAGCAGCAGAAGCAATAGCCTGACATCACAATCGTCATCAGCCCCAATGGATTAATGTCTGCATCCAAATTGGATTCGTTGCTCAATAGCAAATCCCTCCAATTTGGCAATAACTATCATCAACAATCTACCGTTATAGTTGATATGTTCAATTAACATTTTAATTACTGACGACCACTTACGGATGGATTGTTGAAGTGTGTTCTCGATGGTGAGGAAATCCATTCAGATAGATGTCAAATAGTCTGAAAGCCTACCGCTATGCTTATGAGCCATTTCATGAAATATACACGCATGCGTACACCCTAAAAAAAAAAACGCTTCTGTAACATATCCCCAAACACATTTTGCTTCAAGTATATATATTTTCAGGATTGATCCAAACAAAATATTGTTTGTATTGTTAAAACATATTATGTTTCAACTCAGGCATACACTGGTAGAACAAAAATTTAATTAAATTTTCTTTGTGTATATATATTTATAAGGCACCAATTGGTTACTTCCATTATTTTACTTGCAGCATACTCTCTAGGTCTCTCTTTCTAAACACATATATGTTTATAGGCCATTTCCTAATTAATATATGTTTGCATCTAAGCATATTATATTTACAAACATTTTATGTCCCAATCATAATATGTTCTAACATATTAACATTTATGTCCCAAATATGTTATGCTAGTTTATGAACATTATATGCTTGAACTTAAAAATATTGTGTTAAAAAATTGAGGTCCAAACATATAATTTTTACACCCAAACATATGAAAAACGGTATTTTTCGCCCGTGTAGACTTCCCCTTCGAATAGTATCTTCACTGACGAAAAAAACTGTTTTTCATATGTTTCGACGTAAAAATTATATGTTTAGGACAATTGTTTGTAAGTGCGAACCTATAATGTTCATAAGGTGCAAACCTATAATGTTCATAAGGCATACATATATGTTGTTATGATAGAAGATATTATGTTTGGGCTATGGACAGATTTATTTAATAATTATTATAATTAGGGTGAAACATAATATGTTTGTATAGTACAAGCAATCATTTGTTTGAACAAATTCTGAAAACATTTATGCTTGAAACAAAATATGTTTGGGAGTATGAGCTACAGAGGCGATTATTTGAGGGTGTACCACAGCATATTTATTTTCGCAAATTTTTGATATGGAATTGCTCCTTAAGCAATTCATTCACAAACGTAATTTTAATCTACCAAAATTAAAATCAAATTTATATCTTATTACTATTTTTGCGTAATTTTCAGATTTTGTTTTGTTGACGACCTGATATCGGTAGCATACATTCATTGCGTTAGAATGTGTAACACTGGTTGGCATCATATGTCATCAGTATTATCGTTTTTGGTATCACTTCAAGCACGAACGTGTTTATTTGTGAACATTGCTGCAATCAACACTAGGCTAATATTATATCCAGCATCACCGTCACTATCATCAAAACCCGGAATTGCACTGTGGGGAATTGTTGAAAAAACGTTTAGTTTGATGTTATCCGCTTTTCCAACAAGAGAGTTTTTTTATTACCTGGTATTTGGAAAGGTGTCCCATCTGAATTTTTATACTTTGATAGACATATTTCGCAAACCTAGAGCATTTTTGATAAGGTTCATTTCCAAATTAGTAAATTAGTAGGTCAAAATGTAAATTTGTACAATTTGGGGCTTGGAAAACTCAAGTCTCTCTATTCTCAAACTGAGATTATTTGGAATGGAACCTTAATTTTTTGAAAAAAAAAATAGTTTCAATTGTTTACTGTTTTGTAGATTGGTAGAATTCTGGATGTTTTGATAAATTTTACAAATCATTCCTCTCCAACCAAGAGGTACTTCAATTTTCTATGTAAATAAAATTTGGAGAAATTTTCCATAGATATAAAATTTTGAAAAAAAAAACAAGTATATACGGCCATAAGTTCGGCCAGGCCGAAGCTTATGTACCCTCCACCATGGATTGCGTATAAACTTCTTCTAAACACTAAACACTCCTTCAAACGCTTGCCGATGGCAAGGTATCTTAAAACCTCCTAACACCGTCTTCTAAATTATAAGTAAGTCCATACGTGGTATATTTAAATTAAAAAAGTTCGATTAAATACATACATAATTCAGTTTGACAAAATTTTCTATAGAAATAAAATTTTGACAAAATTTTCTATAGAAATAAAATTTTGACAAAATTTTCTATAGAAATAAGGTTTTGACAAAATTTTCTATAGAAATGAAACTTCAAAAATTTTCTATAAAAATAAAATTTTAACAAAATTTTCTATAGAAATAAAATTTTGACAAAATTTTCTATAGAAATAAAATTTTGACAAAATTTTCTATAGAAATAAAGTTTTGATAAAATTTTCTATAGAAATGAAACTTCAACAAAATTTTCTATAAAAATAAAATTTTAACAAAATTTTCTATAGAAATAAAATTTTGACAAAATTTTCTATAGAAATAAAGTTTTTAAAAAATTTTCTACAGAAATGAAATTTTAACAAAATTTTCTATAGAAATAAAATGTTAACCAAATTTTCTATAGATATAAAATTTTGACAAAATTTTCTATAGAAAAAAAATTTTGACAAAATTTTCTATAGAAATAAAATTTTGCCAAAATTTTCTATAGAAATAAAGTTTTGACAAAATTTTCTACAGAAATGAAATTTTAACAAAATTTTCCATAGAAATAAAATTTTAACAAAATTTTCTATAGATATAAAATTTTGACAAAATTGTCTATAGAAATAAAATTTTGACAAAATTTTCTATAGAAATAAAATTTTGGTAGATTATTTTTGGCTCGAGTGGCAACCATGATTATGAACCGATATGGACCAATTTTGGTGTGATTGGGGATCGGCTATATATAACTATAGACCGATATGGACCAATTTTGGAATGGTTGTTAGCGGCCATATACTAACACCACGTTCCACATTTGAACCGGATCGGATGAATTTTGCTCCTCCAAGAGGCTCTGGAGGTCAAATCTGAAGAACGTTTTTTTTTTTTTTTTTTTTTTTTTTTTTTTTTTTTTTTTGGTATTCAACCGTCGAACTGAACGGACGTGTTTTCTAATAGCGGAGGATTTCATCGTAATAAGTACTTATTACGAATTTCACGTGTGGTGGAAATAATAAACCACCATGCAGCGAAATTCAAAGTCATCCACTGGGTTGCTAACTTCAGGGCCCAGTGGACGGGTAACGACTGAAGTTATAAATTTGGGCAGCGACCAAGAGTCAGGCCCAATTAGTCGACCTGTAGACGGGTCGACTGGCGGTGACACTTTGGCAAGTCGAACCTTTTCTAAGGTGACGACATCAAAAGGAGGCAATCCCTCTCGAAAGAGATTCAAGGAACGAAGAAATGCTTTGTTTATCCTAAAGAAATTAGGATCAGTCGACCCAAGCACGTTGTCGGCTAAGCAAAGCGATTCCTTAAAATGGGCTCAAGGAATTCTTGAAGCTGGAAAAAGGGAACGATCACCGGATGAGCTACCATCCTCTAAACGGGATCAAAGATCGTTTGCCTCAGTTGCAAAAGACAGCCTTGTGATGGCTATTATTAATAAAGGAGCATTGGACGGTATGATTCCAAGGCAAAAATGGGGGGAAATTGAGAACGCGATGTCTGGTGTCTACTCAGAGGTGCGAAAAAAGTTTCCCGGACCAAGTCCTCGACGGCAAGATGCTGGATGGTATCAAGGACGATATAAGTTAATAGCTTTTGCAGACCAGAGGTCTATGGATTGCTTTAAAGCTGCATTGATGCTAATTGGTGAAGTTTGGGAAGGAGCCGCTTTGGAGTTAGTCGATAAAAAAGACATACCGGCTAAACCTAGAGCACATGCATGGATACCGGCAAACCCTCCTGATCCTGAGTCAATACTAGAGAGACTAAAAGAATGTAACCCAGATCTTCCAACCGCCGATTGGAAGGTTGGTCGTTTGGATGAGGTGGATGGACCAAGACGACATGCGGTGTTTATATTAAACATAGAGTCGCTGCAACATCTAGCCCAGACCCAAGGACGCGTAAGTTATGGCTTTCATGATATCCATATGAAGGTATACAAAAGCGATCAGCCAAAGGATACCGAAACGGACAAGCCTCCGGTAGAGTCAGCAGTGAAAAAGTCTCCTAGCGAAGCCGAAGGAGACATAAAACCTGCAGACTATGGCGAAAATCATATGCGGGAAGTTTCTACAGGCTCAAGCCTCAACAAAGTTGAACCGCGGATTGTTGCGAGAGTCACCGAGATCTGTGAAGAGGAAGCCCTTGATGACTCAGAAGCTATGTTCCCAAGTTTTGAGGGAACATAGCTTCTCAGATCATCGCTACATCAGTTTCAGATTGGCTGTTCGTACTTCAAAGACCATATTTCCGCCAAATGTTAGGAAAGCTGATTGGAATAGGTATAGGGAATCGTTCAATTTGATGATACCGGAAGTGCCGGATACAAATATGAGCACTGTGCAAGATATCGAACACGCAGTGGAGCGGATTACTAAGGCCTTTAACATTTCACTGAAAGCTGCATGCCCTAGAGGAAAGCCAAGGGGAAAAAATCGGCCGCCATGGTGGACTACGGAGTTAAGTAATATGAGGAAATCCTGCAGGAAGCTCTTTAACAAAGCAAAGTCCACAAGAGCTCCGGAGGATTGGGACACTTACAAGATGAATCTGAGAGAATATAAACGAGAACTGAGAAGGTCTCAACAAAACTCTTGGGATGATTACTGTAGCAGTATTGAGAATACGTCAGAGGCTTCCAGGCTACGGAAGGTACTAGCGTCCACTAACACCGCTCCAGGTTTCATTAAAACATCGGAGGGAAATTGGACAACGTCCAGTGAGGAGACGTTGGAGGTACTTTTGGACACACACTTCCCTGGAAATCAGACGGTTGAACCATGTTCCGGCGGTGTAACAGAGGCTCAGCGATCATTTCCTATCGAGGAAATTGTGTCGGAATCTAGAATAAAATGGGCTTTAAATAGCTTTGGACCATTCAAATCCCCCGGACCTGATGGAATTACTCCGGCGGAGTTACAGGCAGTGGCTGAAAGAATTATCCCCTGGTTGACGGTGATATATAAACAATGTGTAAACTTAGCATATATTCCAGAAAAATGGAGGGAAACAAAAGTCGTCTTCATACCTAAAGCAGGAAAAGCCTCTCACTCGAGTGCGAAGGATTTCCGACCAATCAGCTTATCCTCATTCCTACTTAAGACCCTGGAGAGGATGATAGACATGTATCTTAGAACTAGCGTGGATTCAGGTTTGCTCTCGAAACGACAGCATGCATACTCGAAGGGCAGGTCTACTGAGACCGCATTGCATGAACTGGTCAGCTTTATTGAAAGCTCACTATCTGTCAAAGAATATACAATCGTGGCGTTTCTAGACATCGAAGGGGCGTTCAATAATGTCCATCCGAGGTCGATATTAAATGGACTGAAAACTCTGAATGTTGATCCAGGTATACTTAGGCTGTTAGACGAACTTCTAATGAAGAGACGTATTTCAGCCACACTAGGGCAAGCAAACATACAAAGGTATGTGAACAGAGGCACACCCCAAGGAGGAGTTCTATCACCTCTTCTTTGAAATGTTGCTATAAACAACCTTTTGGTTTCTCTAGAAAAAGAAAGGATAAAAGTAGTGGCATACGCAGATGATGTGGCGCTAGCAGTCAGGGGAAAATTCCCATCCACAATCAGAGATATTATACAGAGAGCTCTCCGGATGACTGAGAAATGGGCGAAAGATAATGGTCTTGGTGTAAATCCAGCAAAGACAGAAATAGTCATGTACTGCAAAGATCGCAAAACTCCCACGGTTAGGCCCATTTCCTTAGGGGGTACTGAAATTTCCTTTGGTGAGTGTGCAAAATACCTTGGCGTTATTTTGGACAGGAAGCTGAATTTTAGGCTTAATATTGAAGAAAGGGCGAGAAAAGCCACGGTAGCTTTGTACTCGTGCAAAAAGGCAATAGGGAAAAAGTGGGGACTAAGACCAAAAATTGTGCATTGGCTATACACGGCAGTGGTTAGACCTATAATGCTATATGGTGTTGTAGTCTGGTGGCCGGCACTTCAGAAACCGACTTGTTTAGATAAAGTTCAGCGTATGGCGAGCTTATGTATCTCAGGCGCATTTAGTAAGACAGGAACAGACTCCCTTAATGTCATGCTACATCTATTGCCTTTAGACATTTTGGCCAAACAGTCAGCTGCAACAACGGCTGTGCGGTTGCGCGAGCTATCGCTATGGTCGGAAAAAATGTACGGTCATAGTTCGGTCCTCAAAGTAATGCCAGATGTGCCTAACGTAGTGGATTACACCCTGGCAAAACCACTTTTCGACAAAAAGTTTGAAACTCTAATTCCCAACAGTGAGGCGTGGTGTACACAGACCCCGGGGAATAAAAGATATATAGATTTCTATACTGATGGCTCCAAATTGAATGGACAAGTGGGGTTCGGAGTATATTCTAAAGATCTGGAAATTCGAATAGCGAAACGATTACCTAATCACTGTAGTGTTTTTCAGGCTGAAATATTGGCAATAAGAGAGGTGGTGAATTGGCTGAGAAGTAATGTTCCAACAAATATTGGCATTAATATATACTCAGACAGTCAACCTGCAATAAAATCCTTGGACTCTGTGTTCCTTAACTCAAAAACGGCCATAGACTGCCGCAAATCTCTCAACGAGATGGCTGAGCAGTACAATATTCACCTAATATGGGTGCCTGGTCATAGGAACATACCGGGGAACTGTGAAGCAGATGTGTTAGCAAGGCTAGGAACTACCTTACATATTCCAGGGGAACTAGAATCTGTTGGTATGCCTCTGGCCACCTGCAAGCTCTTACTGCGTGAGAAGGCTGTTATGATGGCCAATATTCGATGGGAAAATTGCAAGGGTTGTAACGACACCAAGCAAATATGGCCCCATTTAAACTTAAACCGCACACTAGATATGCTAGTGTTCTCAAGGCGTCAGATAGCACTCCTAATATCTGCTATAACGGGTCGCTGCCTGATAGGCGAATTTGCAAAAACTATAGGTGCGAAGTATAATGACTATTGTATAAGCTGTCATGACGTGGAGGAAAAGGAATCAATTAAACACCTCTTGTGTGAGTGTCCTGCTTTTTGTGTAAGGCGTAAGCGAATTTTAGGAGCATATAGCTTTAGATTACTGGCTGACATGGAAAACGTTAACTTAAGCAGTTTGTTAATGTTTTTGGAGCAATCTGGTTGGTTCCACAAAAGTAAATAATAGAGAAGGTTCAGTGGTTAAGACTAGAAGTGCCCATATGTAATAGGTACTTTTAGTTAAATGTGGTATCACAATGGACTGAATAGTCTAAGTGAGCCTGAAATTTAATCGGGCTGCCACTTTAACCTAACCTAACCTAACCATGGAGGCTATATATAATTATGGACCGATATGGACCAATTCTGGCACGGTTGTTAGAGACCATATATATGTTCCAAATTTCAACCGGATCGGATGAAATTTGCTTCTCTTAGAGGCTCCGCACACCAAATCTGAAGATCGGTTTTTATGGGGGCTATATATAATTATGAACCTATGTGGACCATTTTTGCATGGATATTAGAGACCATATACAAACACCACGTTCCACATTTGAACCGGATCGGATGAATTTTGCACCTCCAAGAGGCTCCGGAGGTCAAATCTGGAGAATGGTTTATATGGGGGTTATATATAATTATGGACCGATATGGACCAATTGTGGCACGGTTGTTTAAGACCATATACTTACACCATGTTCCAAATTTCAACGGGAACGGATGAAATTTTCTTCTCTTAAGGTGAGTACTATGTTCGAGTTTTTCACCAAAACACTAAATTAAAAGTGCAAAAATATATATGAAGACGCTAACATTTTTATCAATTCTCTGCAAATTATGGATGGAAAAGATCCAAGGAATTGATTGCAAATAATTTTATATTTCTATATTAGTCAATTAAAAAAAGTAACCGTGAAAACAAACTGGTTTTCAGCTTGAAAACGGAACATAGTACTCAGCTTTAGAAGCTCCGCAAGCCAAATCTGGGGATCGGTTTATATGGGGTCTATATATAATTATGAACCGATGTGGACCAATTTTCGCATGATTGTTAGAGACCATATACCAACATCATGCACCAAATTTCAGCCGGATCGGATGAAATTTGTTTCTCTTTGAGTCTCCGCAAGCCAAATTTGGGGATCGGTTTATATGGAGGCTATATATAATTATGGACCGATGTGGACAAATTTTTGCATGGTTATAAGAGACCATATACCAAAACCATGTACCAAATTTCAGCCGGATCGGATGAAGTTTTCTTCTCTTATAGGTTCCGTAAGCCAAATCTGGGAATAAGTTTATATGGGGTCTATATATAATTATGAACCGATGTGGACCAATTTTCGCATGGTTGCTAGAGACCATATACTTACACCATGTACCAAATTTCAGCCAGATCAACTACTTGTGCCACGTCTGAAGTCGATAGCTTGTTTCGTTCGGAAGTTAGCGTGATTTCAACAGACGGACGGACGGACATGCTCAGACCGACTCAGAATTTCACTACGACCCAGAATATATATAATTTACGGGGTCTTAGAGCAATATTTCGATGTGTTACAAACGGAATGACAAAGTTAATATGGTGGAGGGTATAAAAAAATTCTATAGAAATAAAATTTTGACAAAATTTCCTTTAAATTCAATATATTAAAAAATTAAAATCTTTTTGCTGTTTCATACTATCAATGTTCATTGTTAGTAAGTTTTCCATTTTTGTAAGTAGTAGTAACTTTGCCTTGTTGGTGCAAGCTATCGACACATCCTTTAAAATTCGACGCATTTCTAACTCAAGGGATACACAAAAAAACTGTACCTGAAAGGAGGCATAATTTTTCATTCGAAGAAAAAACATTGTTTTCATACCAACTAAATCAAAATAAGATTTTTTAACATGGAAGATTTGTGTATTTTTTTTCACATTGTGATCGATTATTTTTGGAACGAGTGGCAACCGTGGTAATTAGATTAGGTTAGGTGGCAGCCAGATGTATCAGGCTCACTTAGACTATTCAGTCCATTGTTATACCACATTGGTGAACTTCTCTCTTATCACTGAGTGCTATCGATTCTATGTTAAGTTCAATGGCAAGGGACCTCCTTTTTATAGCCGAGTCCGAACGTCGTTCCATATTGCAGTGAAACAACTTAGAGAAGCTTTGAAACCCTCAGAAATGTCACCAGCATTACTGAGGTGGGATAATCCGCCGCTGAAAAACTTTATGGTGTTCGGTCGAAACAGGAATCGAACCCACGACCTTGTGTATGCAAGGCGGGCATGCTAACCATTGCACCACGGTGGCTCCGTGGTAATAACCCCACATAAAAATGGCGTTAAATAGCACGATCTAGGCGGACGATTCAGCGGTTCATCGAACTCGCTTCTTAATAAATGTAACATTACGCATGCTATGTGGCATGTGACAGCACCTTGTTGAAAACACATATCTTACATTTTGGATATCATCCCATTGTAGCGCTCACCATGCACAGTTACGTAACGATTCCCATTATCTTTTAAGAAGTACGGTCCAATGATGCCACCAGCCCACCAAACTGAAACTATTTCAGGAGGCATTGGTAGCTTTTATAATGTTTCTGGTTGAGCTTCATTTCAAAATCGTGAATTTTGTGGCAATTTTTCACGCGAGGAACACGCAGAGAAGGAATATGATCACCTCAAACATGTTTCAAGAGCAAAATGTTATTTTTGTATGGTGACCATGTAACATGTTGTCACTACAATGTTATTTTCTCGTTAAATATAACCTGCTTGCCGAAATCAGATACATGATTTCCGAGAAAATAACATGGTTGCGAAAACCATGTACGTAGTCCCCACCCAAAAATAACATTTTGCTCTTAAAACATGTTTGAGGTGATCATATTCCTTCTCTGGGTGAACTTTCATAACAGATCGAGCATTTTTATAATAAAATTCAATAATTTGCAAACGTTGTTCATTTGTAAGACGATTCATGGCTAAATTATAGACCAAATTTAAAGACGTTTGCCAGTGAGACAATTTTGTGAGGTCTGAGATCAATATTTCGATGTGATGCAAACGGAATGAATAAGTTACTATAACCATATTGTGGAGAGTATAAAAAGTGAAAGAACATAACAAAAAAGGTGGATCAAATATATTAAGTATGAGATTTAGTGACACCAAAATGCCATTGCCATTGAAAAAAGTTGTACATTTCCCAGTAATGTAGTGGAATCGTAGTTCTGCTTAATATTCGACCGAACTTGCACATCTTCGCCCCAGTGTGCGGTGTATGTTCATCTGCAATTGAATTCAGTTTGAATTTGTAATTCACAATCACACTTAAGTGTTCATCTCTACAAACTTGCATTACACATTCAGAACGGGTGATGGCGTTATATGCGATTCGATTTAGAGTTTGTTTTTAGGATTACTTCGTGGTTAGTTAAGTTTTTCTTTATTGTATTTAATCGGGTTGTCCGTCCGTGTGTCACAACTTGCATGTTGACATTGAGTCACTAGTCATTCACTCATATGTGAGTGCATCATGATTTCGATGTTGTCTGCATGTACCTACCAGTAAGCCATCATTACATAGCTGGAGTTCGAGTGTTAACTTGCTAACATTGGAAAGATGGTGCACCACAATGGAAACGCGCACTAGCACACATAAGCGTGGCGCATATGTAAAAGTTCAGTAATTTAATGTGGATGTGATTTGATTCGATACGATACGATTCGATTCAATTCGATCCGATTTCATTGATGTTGCTTGCACTCATTCGATGCATGTTCT
Source organism: Haematobia irritans (assembly GCF_050003625.1). Classification (NCBI taxonomy): domain Eukaryota; kingdom Metazoa; phylum Arthropoda; class Insecta; order Diptera; family Muscidae; genus Haematobia; species Haematobia irritans. The sequence goes on along the minus strand of NC_134399.1, from coordinate 79,447,499 downwards.
AGTTTTTGTGTGTACTTGATTCGTTAGCTGTCGTCGTATGCATTTCTCAAGCCTTGCAATAATCGAGGGTCTTTTTGATTTCTGCCATAGATTGTGTTCATTAGTCTCAGTAGTTTTGTGTCATGAAGAAGATGTTTTTCAATGACCGTAAATTTTAAGTGTTCGAATAAATTGTTAGCTATTAATTAGATTAAGCTGCAAAGCTTGCAACTTGTCCTACATCCACATAGGCTTCGCTGAGGAAGATTAGTCGTATTTGATCATTTGAGTTTCAGCGGCAAGGGTGAGGAAAATATATTGCATTGTTTGCATTATATGTTTTATTGGGGAAGGCCATAATTTCGTTTTGTCACACAAGTGCGGTTGTCGTCCCTGATAGAGGCGAAATATGTTTCTAGGTAAGTTTGACGATAAACAAGTATATACGGCCGTAAGTTCGGTCAGACCGAATTATACGTACCCCCCACCATATGGTTTGCGTAGAGAGTTCTACTAAAGACTGTCAACCACAATCGAATTACTTGGGTTGTGGTAACATTACGTAGAGGGCATATGCTAACATTACGTACCAAATTTCAAAAGGATCGGATGAGATTTGCCATTCCAAGAGGCTCCGGTGGTCAAATTTGGGGATCAGTTTATATGGGGGCTATATATAATTATGGACTGTTATGGATACATTTTTGCATGGAATATAGAGGGCATATACTAACATCACGTACCAAATTTCAAACGCATCGGATGAAATTTTCTTCCAGGAGTCTTCGTAAGGCAAATCTGGGGATCGGTTTATATGGGAGCTATATACAGTATGTCAAGAAAGTACTTTGACAATAGGATAAAAATTATGTTTTGTTTCAAAATCGAATATAATGAAATTTTAAAAAATATTTTGCAAAGTATACGTACGTACACAGCATTGCTGCAAAAAAATAAAATATTTAATATTTCAATTATTTCTGGAATTTGAAAAATTTGGCAATGTCAGAAGACTTTCTTGACATACTGTATATTTATCGACCGATATGAATTTTTGCACGCTCATTAGGGAGCAAATACTAGGTTAGATCAGGACTCCGCACGATAAATCTGGGTGTAGGTTTATATGGGGACTATACCTAAGAATGGCGCGATATCACCCATTTGTAATACCATCCGATATACATCAATAACAACTACATGTACCAGACAGACGTCGCTAGTTCGACTCAGAATTTCACCAAGACCCAGAATATATATATCCCAGGAAAAACATCGCCAAAAAAGTGGTGAAAATGTCTTTTTTTTATCTGGAAGTGGTGCACAATTGGCACAGAAGCAATGAATTTAACATGGGCGTGTCATAAACGGATGTCCACCATTTCAATTAGCCGTTGCACTTAATTTTCATTATTATCTAGCAAAAAAGGCATCGCCAAAAAAGTTGTTAGAATGTCCTTTTTCGATCCGGAAATGGTGCAAAATTGCAAAATTCAACAGCCATTGCAATGAATATGCATTACTTATTAAAGTGTGATCCGAATTCAGTGTTTTGGATGTGAATTTAAAAAATTATGTGATATTTTGCCAAAAAAATAAATTATTTGTCTGAATCGTTTGACCTCAAACATTTTTAAAAATTCGTAATTTTTCTAGAATGGCCATTGTTTTGAGAAACCACTGTGCGAGCAAAATTGTCCAAATAATTAGCAGCAGAAATATATGCAGCGACAGCAGCAGCATCAAATGCCCAAAGCATTGGTGCATCGCTATGCGTGCTCTCATCTACGAATTTGTATGTACATCGCTGTGTGTATGATTTTTACATTGCTAGCTAAATTACAATTGTCAACCAAACATACCTACATGCATTGCATTGTTAAGGGCCATAAAATCTAGCGGTGTAACCAAAAAGAAAACGATCAATGCAATATACATACAAACATTTCATTTGCATATTGAATTTTGATTTTTAGTTTTTAGTTGCCAAGCAGAATTCAAATAAAACCAATTCGATTGCAAACTTTAAAAATTTCGTAGTTTTATTTTTTCGCACTAGCCTGTAAAAAAGCTTACAGGCTCTAACATTTGGTGACCCCGACGTGATCCTCCAAAGCATTTCGTCGATAATTGATATCAATTTGGATATTAATTTACTCCTTTGGTTGGATTTCACGATTTTTCCATTCGTTAAAAAAATCAATTCGGATTTTGTACCAAAAAAGTTGTGATTTTGGCTTGTAAAAAATTTACATAATTATGCCCAAAAATACCATGTCGTCAATTAATGAAAGTGGAAAAGAAGGGTCTGATATGACCCAATGTCTTAATCGAGTTGCCTCTATTGGTAAACAGTTGGCCGATATAAATGCTCGTTTGACTCCAGAAGAATTAAATAATATGGATGATTCAGACCTTATCGTTCGCCTTGATTACGTCGAAAATTTGCATTCTCGTTTCGATCAGTCCATTGTATCCCTCGAAGAAAGTGGCGAAGGAGATGTGGACCACTCCATTCGTTCAGAATTTTTAACATCCTTCTTCGAAGTCAAAGCAAAAATTAAGCGTAAGTTGAATACAAGTCGCAGCGCTCCATGCCATCCCCCATCATCAACACTTCGACAATTTTCGTTGGATGAACCCCCAATTGTACGTAGAAGCAGATTGCCTGAGCTAAAACTTCCCCAGTTCAGCGGCGCATATACTGATTGGCCCGATTTCTTTGCCATGTTTACCACTGTGGTAGCTAATGACATGGAAATTACAAAATTAGAAAAATTCCAGCATCTCCGTGCATGTTTAGTTGGATCTGCGCTGGATGCAATTTCATCTTTGGAACCATCAGACGCAAGCTACGACGAAGCTATAAAATTGTTAAAAAATAGATTTGATAACAAGCTTCTTAACTTTCAGGCACATATTAAAGAAATATTTGCACTTAAGCCTGTCATCAAGGGTTCTGCCTCAAGTCTTCGACAACTGAGCGACAAACTGAACGCACATATGAGGGCTCTTGGAACAATGTGCAAGAAAGATGAAATAGCGGACGGACTCCTGATTTATTTAGTCACTTCGAAGCTCGATACTCCAACACAAGCCAAATGGGAAGAAGGCCTCCAAAACGATCAGCTGCCAACATGGTCATCTATGGCAAACTTTCTTGACAAACGGTGTCGAATGCTCGAAAATCTGGAACACTCATCAATATTGAAAGTACCCACTCAAATGGTAAATAAAAAATCTAATAACATTCGAAGCTCACTTGTGACATCTGGAAATGCACTCCAAATTTGTAACTTTTGTGACGGTAAGGATCATTTAATTACAAATTGCTCTAAGTTCTCAAATCTTTCGCCAACATTGCGTTTTAAAGAGGCTAAAAAGCTAGATCTCTGCCTTAATTGCTTAAGAAAAGGCCATCGACTTTCAAAATGTAAATCTAGTACATGTCGACATTGCGCTATGAAGCATCATTCATTATTACATATGGAGAATAGCATCTCAGAGAATTTTGCATTACAACAAACCTCCAATCACCCAACTAACCATCCACAAACAACAACTCCCCAAACTGCAACAATTTCCCAATCCTCTCTTGTTTCATTTAACCCATCGCAACAACCCACAGGCTCTCTTTCAAATAATGATGTTTTATTAGCTACGGCCATCATTCTGGTAAAAAATAAATTTGGTACCTTTGTTCCCTGCCGAGCAATTTTAGATTCGGCTTCTCAGTTAAACTTCATTACCAGCCGTTTTGCTGCTCAAGCCCAACTTAAATTAAATCCATCACAATTTTCTATATCTGGTATTGGAGAGGGTAATTTAGTAGCTGACAAATCCGTAGAAATTTTGATCAAATCTTGCCATAATAATTATTCTGCTTCCTTTGTTGCCGTTGTTATTCCAACAATAACAGAATATCAACCTAATCCAAATATTGATGTAAACCAAATGAAAATTCCCCAAAATGTAAGCTTAGCTGATCCAGAATTTTACAAAAAGGGTAGAATTGATATTTTAATTGGAGCCGGTCTCTTTTTTGATCTAATGAGTGTGGGTCAAATAAGATGCGCAAACACTTCAACAATTTTGCAAAAAACTCAGCTGGGTTGGGTGGTATCGGGGGGAGGATCCAGCTTATCAAAGTCATACTCATTAGCAGCGGCGGGTAAAACCCATTTAAATATGACAAATGAAAATTTGGAAGATATTCTTAAAAGTTTCTGGGAAGTAGAACACAACTTCGAAAAGAGCTCAAAACAGTCGATAGACGATATTTTTTGTGAAGAACATTTTAAGAAAAATACTTCGCGTTTGAAATCTGGAGCATATTCTGTTGTTTTACCAAAAAACCAAAACTTTAATGAACTTGGCGAATCTTATAATCGCGCCCTCAAGCGTTTTATGAATCTTGAGAACAAGCTCAAAAAGATGCCACAAACTAAGGAAAAGTATATTGCCTTCATGAATGAATATGCCCAGTTAGAACATATGTCGCCAATTGTATCTATGCCCAAATCAACAAAAACGTATTTTCTTCCCCACCATTGTGTTCATAAGGAAGATAGTACAACAACAAAGCTTAGAGTTGTATTCGATGGTTCGGCTAAAACAACAACAGGTTTATCACTTAACGACACCCTACATTCGGGACCAACCATCCAATCGAAACTTTTTGACATACTAATTCGATTTCGTTTCTTTAAAATTGCCCTGGGTGGGGATATATGCAAAATGTATCGGTGTGTTTATGTCGCACACCCAGATGATTACCTACAATGCATTTTATGGAGAAATGACCCACAAAACGAAATTAAAATTTACAAATTAAACACCGTTACATACGGAACAAAACCTGCAGCATTTCTCGCAATTCGTACGATGCATCAGCTTTCTATAGATGAAGAAGATTCTTTCCCTCTAGGTGCAGAAATTGTCAGGCGTGACTTTTATGTCGAAGATTTGATATCGGGCGGAAATTCAGTGGCCGAAGTTAATGAAATTAGGAAGCAAGTTTCTCATCTATTACAAAAAGGCAATTTTCAAATAAGGAAATGGTGCTCAAATGACTGCTCTGTTTTAGATGAAGTGCCACTTGCTGATCGTGAGACCTTCCTGGAATTTCATGATGGCACGGATATAACTAAGACGTTAGGACTGGTATGGAATCCAGACCTAGACAACTTTGTTTTTACATTTTCGCACATTAGTGACAACAAGCCAATATCTAAAAGAAATATTTTATCATCCATCGCCCGATTTTATGACCCGCTGGGACTAGTTGGACCTATAATAACAAGGGCTAAAGTTTTAATGCAAATGCTATGGAAGGATAAATTAGAGTGGGATGAAAGTTTGCCCCAGCATTTGCACTCAGTTTGGCAGCAATACGTATCTACATTTAATCTTGTTGATAAATTTATATTTCCAAGATTTGTTTCCATTGCAGGCTCCAGTGTTCAAATCCACGCATTTTGCGATGCCAGCCTTTCTGCATATGGAGCTTGTGTGTATGCGAGATCAGAATTGCAAGGCCAGGTGAAAATTGTGTTGCTATGCTCAAAATCGCGTGTAGCCCCATTGAAGGTTCTAACAATACCTAAGTTAGAGTTATCTGCTGCAGCGCTGCTTGCAGAACTTTTACAAACGATTTCATCTGCGCTTGGTACTGAATACCAGTATCACTGTTGGACTGATTCAATGATCGTTTTGTCATGGCTTCGGGAGGAATCATCCAACTATAACATATTCGTCGCTAACAGAGTAAGTCTCATACAAAAGATAACAAAAAATATGATATGGCACCATGTTCCGACGGCATTCAATCCAGCCGATATTTTGTCAAGAGGAGCTACTCCTGAAGAACTCCTTAAATCCAGTCTATGGAAAGAGGGTCCAGATTTTTTGACTAAAGGTCCAGAGCTATGGCCAAAATCTTTTAACTTCATTGAAAATCTTCCAGAACGTCGTCGTGTTGCCCTATTAATCTCATCAAATTATGATTTATCGATTACATGCAAATACGCCAACTCATTTCCTAAGATTCAACGTACATTTGCTTACGTGTTTAGATTTTTGAATTCCATAAAAATGAAAAGTTTTGGAAAATTGTCAGAATACGAAATAAAGATGGGTACATATCTATTGATTCGAAATATACAGCGAACTAATTTTACCATGGAGTTCAAGGCTTTAAGAAAAAATGAAAATATACCATCATCCAGTAAACTTTTTTCACTTTCGCCCTTTTTGGATTCAAATGGATTGATCAGAGTAGGCGGACGTTTGCAGAATTCAATTTTGTCGTTTGAAGCACAACACCCAATTATAATACCAAAATCACATCCCGTCACTTCATCGTTGATTATGCATTACCATCAAAATTTATTGCATGCTGGGGCACAATGTTTACTCGCCAACATTCGTCAGAAATATTGGCCCATTGGAGGCAGAAAATATGTAAGTGCAGTTATAAATAAATGCATTCGATGCTTTCAAATTAAGCCAACAATAGCCGAACACTTAATGGAAAATTTGCCAGAAGAACGGGTGAAGCCAAGTAGAGCATTTCAAGTAACTGGACTAGATTTTTGTGGACCGTTTTATTATAAGTCGGAAGTAAGGAATCGACCTCCTATAAAATCGTATGTTTGTATATTTGTCTGTTTCACAACAAAGGCGACACACTTAGAACTAGTGCCAGACTTATCAACTTCATCTTTTTTATTGTCGCTCAAAAGATTTGTTTCAATTCGTGGAAAGCCAAAAACTATCTGGTCTGATAATGCCACAAATTTTGTCGGGGCAAAAAACGAATTAGCAGACCTTCGGCAGTTATTTTTCGACCAATGGCAAATGGAGAGAATTTACACTCAGTGCTTGGAGGGTGAAATTGAGTGGAAATTTATACCTCCTCGTTCACCACACTTCGGCGGCCTTTGGGAGGCCGCAGTGAAGTCGGCTAAGTACCATTTTTACCGCACCGTCGGCAAAAACATTTTAACATTCGATGAATTGCGAACCTTGATATGTCAAATTTCAGCAATACTAAATTCTCGACCATTGATTCCACTTACAGATGATCCAAATGATTTAGAAGTATTGACCCCCGGTCACTTTTTAGTAGGTGCACCACTAACAAGTTTTCCAGAACCTGACATCGGCAGTTTGAATATAAACACCTTATCTAGATGGCAAAAGGTTTGCTACATACAACAAATTTTTTGGAAAAAGTGGAGCTGTTCATATTTAAACCTATTGCAAGAACGTACGAAATGGAAGAGCAGCAAAAATAATATTGCAACTGGGGCTATGGTTCTCGTGAAAGACGATAATCTTCCACCACTAAAATGGAAAATGGGTCGGATTGTGGAAACTATATGTGGCAGTGATGGCATAGTGAGAGTCGCTATTGTTAAGACTTCAAATGGTGTTTCACGTCGTTCGGTGTCCAAACTATCCCCTTTACCCATCGAAGATAACGCTGTTGAAAGTCAAAGCCTTCCAACGGGGGGAGGATGTTTTGAGAAACCACTGTGCGAGCAAAATTGTCCAAATAATTAGCAGCAGAAATATATGCATCGACAGCAGCAGCATCAAATGCCCAAAGCATTGGTGCATCGCTATGCGTGCTCTCATCTACGAATTTGTATGTACATCGCTGTGTGTATGATTTTTACATTGCTAGCTAAATTACAATTGTCAACCAAACATACCTACACTGAAAAAACAGTGAACCCTTTTCCATTGCAAAATGAACTAAACTGTAGTAATATTGACCATGATTTAGCCCTTAAGATTTTTTTCAACTTGTCTAGTTTATAATTCTCTTAAATTGTAGTTCATCTATAACATTGTATTTTAGTTCATTTTTACAACACCGTAAGATTTATATACCCCTACCAAGTTAAGAAGTCAGTATTATTTTGGTTTACTTGCTTATTTTTAGGGAAACCTGATAATAAAAAGTGGTTATCAGTCTCTTTAAAATGTCGACGACTAAACTGTTTTTAAATCAATCATTCCACAGTACAGAGAAATTAAATAATTAAAGGAACAACAAACCGTTTTACTATTATGAAAATTTTCATACATTAATATTAAACTTTCTTTAAGCAAAAGTACTTTATTATAAAAACTTATGATGAAAGTTCTTAATACAATGTTTTTTGTGAATAAAAATTATGACCACGTCGAACAGAGAGTACTTAATTTGAACTCGCTGTTTGGACATTTTGACTTATCCTTGTTTTATTCATCGTAGGTAATTTTTTCACATATCTTGCTGGAAAAAATGGAAACAGTAATGAAAATTGTTAAAAATTAACACCATGTAATGAAATATAATTTTTAATTCTTCATTTTAGCTTGTAACTTACCATATTTGGGGGCATTTTTTCAAATGGTGTAAGGAATTCAACATTTCTTTGGAAAACGTATCTCATAAAATTTGTACCTGTAACAGTTAGAGAAATAATGAAGTATTCTAAATAAACTCATAAAACTGTGTTGTTATCGATGTGAAGGATATAATAAAATAAATATTCTAGTTGAATGAAAGCCAAAGTTTTAATATAAAACTTACCAATTCTCTATTAAATTGTACGCTGGGGGGAAATATAAAAAGTTGTTCAAATTTATTTGGGTTACTCTGAAATTAAATATTTATTTTTTACATTAAATAAAATTAAATAAGTTTTCAAAAAATCTAATGAGAAAAATAATAATAAGCATAAAAAACCAAATATTCTTGATAACCCTAGATAGTCATCATTCGTCAAAATGACGACACGTGATTTCATTTTCGATTTAAAATGCATTTTAGTCTATTGGGAAATGGTAAATTTAAGTTATACTAATTCGACCGTTTTATGAATTTTTGTTTTATACTACTTAAAACCAAATTGAATAAGAAAATAAACTCAAGTTTGGTTCACTTTTTCGCTCACGATGAAAATTATAGCGACTTGAAATGAGCCGTAGTCAAAATGACGAAGGCTGACGTTAATGTAAAAAAATAAGGATGACGGTCCAGGGTTAAAAGAAAGTTAAAGAATCCTTACCAATTCACTATTAAATTACAGGCAAAGGAGTACTAAAAATTTGTCCAAATTTTAAGGGGTTATTCTGAAATTAAATCTTTGTTTTTACATTAAAAATATTACAATGGTTTCCAAAAAACTTGATTAAAGAAATGCTAACATAAGGTATTAAAAACCTGTAATTTTGATGATAAAAAGGTCATAAAAACGTAAATATTCTAGTTGAAAGAAAGCCAATTTTTAGCATAACTTACCAATTCTCTAATTTTTAATTTATTTGTGTCCATGTGGAGTTGCTCTGAAATTAAATATTGCTTTTACAACAAAGAAAAACATTAAACTGGTTTCCAAAAAAAATTAATTAACAAATAATAATATACATAAAAAATATTCTTTTTAAAAGAAAGCCATATTAAAAAAATACTTACCAATTTATGACTAAACTGTACGCTGAAATATAACAAAAATTGTCCAAATTCATCTGGAATTGAATATTAATTTTTTACATTGAATAATGAAAATTTCAATACACTTTCAATTTCAACATATTTTCCTAAATATTCGTAATAACTTTTTTCTAAACTACCGATAAAATATTAATAACCTTCATTTAAAAGGTTTAATAAACAAACACCAATATATGTCTCACAAATCCAAAATATTCCATGCCTTTATATTCCCTTGTTGCATACCTACTTAAAAGATGCAACAGTCCACTCCAACGCCAAATATACAACTGAAGCATGCCAAACAAAACCAAGCAAAGCCAAAACATTCCTACAACAACAAAAACACATGTGCCTTTATTGAAAACAACACCTCATCCAGCCAAATAAACCATCCGCGAATAACAAACACACACACACAAACCACTCAATGAACAAAAATAAAAACAACCCCACGCTCATGTATACACAACAAAACTCAAGTAACATCATCTTTACATTAATCACATTCCACTATGCCGATAAAGATCTCTGTACTATGCATTAGTTCATCGCATCAGCTGACAATTTACTCTAAGAATAATATTCGTAAAGGCACACCAGTTTACGAACAATGAAACGTTTAACTTAAAATTTGCAAAATTTCCAAGAAATGTTATCTACCATTTTTGACGCAAATGTCTATAAATTTAATTACATGTGAACTAAAAATATTTCATTGGGTAATTTTTTACCAACAATTATTAACTATAGGAATTGTCAGTAAGAAATTGCTATCCACTTTCAAGTTCATTTTTCGTAAAAAAATATTTTCTCATACAAAAAAATCTTATAGTAAATTGCACTTATTATTTAGAAAATACTTTACATTTCACAAGTAGTTTTATAGCATGACAAACGAATTTTTAACTACCAGTTAAGAAATTTTTTAAGGAAATTTCCATCGTATTTTGTAGGCCATGAACTAAACGATTGCTACTTAGAATTTGTAAAATTTCCTTTCGAGTAGTTAATTTTCGTTGAAGATACGAAAAATGAACTAAAATTCTGGAAAATTCTTGTAATAAATTATTGTAAAAATCTTCTTAAATTTACGAGACACTTTTTTTTCTGTGTACATGCATTGCATTGTTAAGGGCCATAAAATCTAGCGGTGTAACCAAAAAGAAAACGATCAATGCAATATACATACAAACATTTCATTTGCATATTGAATTTTGATTTTTAGTTTTTAGTTGCCAAGCAGAATTCAAATAAAACCAATTCGATCGCAAACTTTAAAAATTTCGTAGTTTTATTTTTTCGCACTAGCCTGTAAAAAAGCTTACAGGCTCTAACAGCCATTTTATTAATTCTTACTATGCTTCAAACTATTTGAAACAAAAAAGTTAAAATTACCCATTAAAAATATGAAAAAATCGAGCTATTAAAAGAATTTCCTGTGTAGTGAAAATAATCTTTTGGAAGACTGTTTTGGAAGTCCTTTTAAAGTTTTACCTTTGGAACAACGCCCAAATTTTTTAGCTGGAGTACTTTATGGGGTCTGACACCAATATTGTATTGTGTTACAAACGGAATGACAAAGTTAGTCTACTCTCTTATGGTGGAGGGTATAATGAACATAATAACATTTTTAAATGTCGGGTATGGGGAAGATGCCTTTCCCGAACGTATATCTCAAAACGAAGAACCCCATTGTTTTGCCAGTCAATTTCATGTAAATTTAAGTTTTTATACCCTCCACCATAGGATGGGGGGTATATTAACTTTGTCATTCCGTTTGTAACACATCGAAATATTGCTCTAAGACCCCATAAAGTATATATATTCTGGGTCATGGTGAAATTCTGAGTCGATCTGAGCATGTCCGTCCGTCCGTCCGTCCGTCTGTTTAAATCACGCTAACTTCCGAACGAAACAAGCTATCGACTTGAAACTTGGCACAAGTAGTTGTTATTGATGTAGGTCGGATGGTATTGTAAATGGGCCATATCGGTCCACTTTTACGTATAGCCCCCATATAAACGGACCCCCAAATTTGGCTTGCGAGGCCTCTAAGAGAAGCAAATTTCATCCGATCCGGCTGAAATTTGGTACATGGTGTTAGTACATGGTCTCTAACAACCATGCAAAAATTGGTCCACATCAGTCAATAATTATATATAGCCCCCATATAAACCGATCCCCCGATTTGGCTTGCGAGGCCTCTAAGAGAAGCAAATTTCATCCGATCTGGCTGAAATTTGGTACATGGTGTTAGTATATGGTCTCTAACAACCATGCAAAAATTGGTCCACATCGGTCCATAATTACATATAGCCCCCATATAAACCGATCACCAGATTTGACCTCCGGAGCCTCTTGGAAGACCAAAATTCATCTGATTCAGTTGAAATTTGGTACGTGGTGTTAATATATGGCCTCAAACTCCCATGCAAAAATTGGTCGAAATCGGTCCATAATTATATATAGCCCCCATATAAACCGATCCCCAGATTTGACCTCCGGAGCCCCTTGAAAGAGCAAAATTCATCCGATTCGGTTGAAATTTGGTACGTGATGTTAGTATATGGTATCCAACAACCATGCAGGAATTGGTTCATATCGTTCCATAATTATATATAGCACCCATATAAACCTATCCCCAGATTTGACCTTCGGTGCCTTTTGGAGAAGCAAAATTCATCCGATCTGGTTGAAATTTTGTACGTGGTGGTAGTATATGATATTTAAAAACCATGCCAAAATTGGTTCATATAAGTCCATAATCATATATAGCCCATATATAAACCGATCCCGACATTTGGTTTTGGAGCCTCTTGGAGGAGCAAATTTCATCCGAGTCAGTTGAAATTTGGTACATTGTGCTAGTATATGGCCGTTAACAACCATGCCTAGCTAGGTCCATATCGGTCTATAGTTATATATAACCCTCAGATAAATCGATCCCCAGTCACACAAAAATTGGTCCATATCAATAATTGTATATAGCCCCCATATAAGCGACCCCCATATTTTAATTCTGGCTCCCTACGTACCGTGCAAAAGTCCATATCGATTCGTAATTATTTGTAGACTTACCTACACATACTTTTTTTTTTGTCTAATGTATACCACGTATGGACTAACACACAATTTAGAAAACAATTTAAGATACCACAACCCAAGTAATTCGATTGTGGATGACAGTCTTTCGTAGAAGTTTCTACGCAATCCATGGTGGATTGTACATAAGATTCGGCCTGGCCGAACTTACGGCCGTTTATACTTGTTTTGCCTGAAACAGTCTATAAAGAAGAAGCTTCCTTACTGTGCAGATATCAACAAATGAAGAACATAGTTTCCTGCAAATATCTAGAATATCCGAAAACTTTAAATTTTCAATAAATTGGGCACGGAGGAGTGCAATTTCCTGACCAGATATAAAAAAATCAACCTATGTTATATTAGGGGTTTCTTTTCCCCGGACTTTTTTCCATTCCCGGGAAAGCGGGAAATTGTTTCGAATTTCCCGGGATCCCGGTCAAAGGGAAACCTGCTTCAATGTGACATATATTTATACGGTTAGAAATTAGAAATCGCCTAAAACTACGGTTATAAAGCGCTGTCTGGACAACTAACAATGTACTCGTATATTATGTTAATCTCTTATATCAGTCATAAATCATACTAAAATAAGATATTTTGTAATACAAAAACTTTTACAATGGTTATAATGAACAGTCTCTTTCGTTATAGTGGATTTTTCTACATTAAAATTGTATGGAAATGAAAGAAACTTATTTTAAAGAGTCACTATATTTCACTATATGCAAATGTTCGGTCAATATTCCCAAAAGAAATACACCATCTATATTTGAAATTAAAGTAACTATCATGTTAAATGTTGCCATTTCCATAAACACATCCTTGCAATAATTACACCCTCAAAAAAAAATCGCTTCTTTAACATATGTTCCAAACTTATTTTGCAGGAAGCACATATATTATTGGATACTGCCGAAACATTAATATGTTTGTTTTATGTGAACATATTATATGTTTGGAAGCATTTTGAGCCCAAAAATATTATATGCTTGGAAGAATTTTTCCCAAAGACGATTGTGCTCATTCCCTAACATACTCGTAATTTTCACTTCCACGAAATATTTTAGCTCTTGCCACCTTTTTCTGTAATACAAATAATGTTGAAGAAATTATTCACTTTTATAAATTATTTAAATTTTACCTTTCGCCTGCACGGAGAATCGAACCGAGGACCATACAGTTTGTAAGCCAACACACTATCCACTGGGCTACGTAGCTGTTACAGTCACCAGCAGATATATATCGTTATAAGTTACATTTATATAGCATAGTTTGCAGCGCCCACGAGCCCATGCAAACATAACATTATTTAACTGAAACATACATTTGGTTGCCACATGGAGCAGTGGTTAGCATGTCTGCCTTGCATGCAAAGGGTCCTGGGTTCAAACCCTGCTCCGACCGAACACTTTTTTTTTAATTTACACATTTATATTTATACTATATAAAATTTTTATAATGAAACTTCGAAATGTGGGTTATTAAAGATTTATAGTGAGTAACAGTGTTTGATATAAACGAAATTGACTGATTTTTGTATAAAATATTATTTTTTATTGCAAAAATAACAATTTTGTTACAAAAACTGGTACAAAACTTTAAAATTTGGAAAGAATTCAAAAACTCTAACAAAGTAAGAATGTGGAGTCGGGTATAAACATACATAAATAATTTTATAATATAAACATAAATTTATTTAGGCGTGAACAGTTCTTTACTAGCATTTAACACCATCGCTCTAAAATGCCTTTTATTTTTCTTTAATAATTCATTTTAAAGAAAATAAACTTCTTAAATTGTTTTAGCTGCAAAACTCGAACTTAATGCCCGCTTTTATGTTTGAAGGTGTCCGTCAACTCCTCGTGGACTACTTATAAATAAAGAGGAACTAAACTTTGTTTTTACACATTTTACTATGTAATTTTTCACTATTTCCTCCTTATTTCATTTTACTGTCCCAACTCTAAAAAGAGTATAGTGCCCTTTCGTTATTTTTATGAAGACCCCTGATTTCTTTTAACGAATCAAGAAAAAAAATTGTGCCCATAATGCCAAAATGATAAACAAAACACATGTCCACACATACATAAAATGCTGCTCTCAAGGCGAAAACATATGCTGTTTTTTCTTCAAATGTCTATTCTCTTGGTTCCGAATGTCTATTCTCTTTATTCAAATTAAATAATATTTAGACTTAAGCATATCAAATGTTTGGCCTTATCATAAAACAGTTTTCCGAAACAACATACATGCGGTTTCACAGAAATTGTTCTCTTTTGATTCTTTCGCTGTGTTATGTTGATATCTTTTGTCAACTCTTCCGGTTTCCATCCCTATTTCTTTCTCTATACTCTCTCTGTCGCTTTGAATAAAATATCAAAACATATGTATGTTTACTCGAAGTTTGTAAATTTGTATATGTTTGCATTCACACATATGATTTTTATGCAACATTCAGGCCCCAAACATAATATATTCTAACATATTAACATAGATGTCCCAAACATTTAGTGTTAGTTTAGGAACATTATATGTTTGCACTTAAATATATTGTGTTTTAAAATTGTGCCCGAAACACATTTTGTTTATATCGGAACATATGAAAAACATATTTTTCTAACAGTGTATGAAAATTATGAAAAAAGTATAATGATCCATTGTTTATAACTGGTAGAATAAGTACTACCAGTCTATTGGAATGCCGGTTTCATTCCTCCCAAACGAAATTTTAGACAAACAAAGTTCGTTTCTCATTTGCTTTTCGCTGTAAGGAAGTGTATTTGGAAGAAAAGTATATACTTTTTGTGATAAACGTTTATTCTTTTCCAGGATGTAAAAACAATTTCATAAAGACTAGCTAAAAAAACATTATTTTCTTGCTAATTGCATTGTCCCTCACATCTTTCTCACATCCACGAGGATTTTTAGTTCTTAACACCTTTTCCTGTAATACCAACAATGTAGAAGAAATTATACGATTTTATAAATTTTTAAAATTTTTTTTACCTTTCGTCTGGACGGAGAATCGAACCGGGGACCATGCACATTGTAAGCCAACACACTAACCACTGAGCTATGTACCTGTTATGGTCATCAATAGATACATATCAATATAAGTTATATTTATATAGCATAGCTTGCGGCGCCCACGAACCGAATAAACAAAGTTTATTTAACAGAAACAAACATTTAGTTTGGCACCGTGGAGCAGTGGTAGCTACGTCCGACTCTCATGCCAAGGGTCGTGGGTTCGATCCCTGCTTCGGCCAAAGTTTTTTTTTTGCTTTAGTTTTTTTTTTACATATATTCCAGATATATTCGGAAGATTCCGAAAAAATGTTCAACATTACATTGTACTATATCAAATTTTGAACTGTAAAATGTGTCTTATTAAAGACCTAAAGTCAGAAAAGAACAGTGTTTGATATAAACGAAATGGACTGTGTTGTTATTTCAAAAATAACTTTTTTTATTGAAAAAATAAAAATTTTGTAACAAACGAATTTTTTTGGTGATAAAAGTTTAAAATTTTCGAAGCAATTCAAAAAACTCTAACAAAAGAAAAACGTTTTCGGTACACGTTTTCCAAACTTTTTTTCTTTGCGTGTACTAAAAATGGATTTGAAATGCCGTATTTACAAAAAAAAATACAGTTAAAATTGTTTAAGTAGATTCTGGAAGTGTAATGATTTACCCAATGGTACTTAAAGTAACGTTTTTTTGTAGTATTTATCTCTCCATTTTATATAAAATATTGCAAATAAAAATTCCTGCACTTAATTCCCGGGAAAACGGGAGCGAAAAAATAGCGAATTCCCGGGAATTCCCGGAATCCCGTTCCCCTAGGAAAAACCCCTACCCTATATTCATTTCCTTTAAATTCCCAGTAAATCGAAGAAGATTTTTCACTATTCCAAAGTGGGGATTCCCCTTTACGTTCTCTGAAATTTTCAAGTAAATCGAGTAAGTTGCTTCGAGCTTACCCGGAACATAGAAACAAATATAGTTCGGATTTTATGTTTACAGGTAGATATCAAAAGATGGATCATTATTGAAGACTACAGCGTGATTACAACAGATAGACGGACATAGTTAGATCTATTATTAGATCTCGGCTATAAAAAGGAAGTCCGTTGTCATTGAGCTTAACATGGAATCGGGCAGTGATAAGATAAGAGTGATAAGAGAGAAGTTCACCACTGTGGTATGAAAATGGACTGAATAGTCTAAGTGAGCCTGATACATCAGGCTGCCACCTAACCTATAGTCGGAATTCGTTATTTCGATTTGTAAGAAACGGAATGACAAATTTATTGCATTCCATACAATGGTTGATTTTCGATTATGTTTGGGTGATTTCATGACCCCATTTTTGACGATTTGTCACAAAAGATACCTGGCAACTCTGTAATATTTTAATATTTAAAAAAATAGTTCACGTTAATATTACTTACTTTTTTTGCAATACTTGATAATGAAGACAACAGAATTTTTTTATTTATTATTTATTTATTTATAAAAACAATAATTTATTCAATATTAATGAATGATGTGTTTTTACATGAATTTGCTTAGACTAAATATGATTTTTTAACAAAAACTAAATAAAAAGATACAAAAATGTTTTTTTCCTCAATTTTTTACAAAAAATAAAAAATAACTACTAAAATACAATTGTACAGTAATCTAAAGTAATTAATGAGTATTGCGTTATAACTGAAAGAAAAAATGTGAAAGTAAATGACAGTAAATAAATTTCATGTAAGAATGAGAAAAATGGAAAATGTAACTTCTGGCAATGAAGTGGAAATACTCTTAAATAATTGTATATTTATGATTTGGAGAAAATACAAAGAAAGTCATTAGAAAGGTTAAGAAGTACTAAGTTTGGTTTAGTAGAATAGGCCATTGTATATTGCAATCAATAGTTTCAGACTTGAGAAATGGGTAGAGTAATTAAAACAAAGGCAAACTGTGAGGGAAAGAAATTTATCAAATTTATGCAAAAGAAATCCCAACAAATATGAAATCAAAGTTGCATTGCACATTTTTTTGTACTTGGGAAATTATGTATTGTGAAGTAGAGATGTGCGAGCGAATGAAATATCAGAGAGTACACATAAAAAGATTATAAGCCTGGAACGACACTTTAGAGAAACGAAATCGTGGAGAAATATATAGAATGTCCGTACTTCACACAGAGAAGGAATAGGATCATTCCAAACATGTTTTAAGAGCACAATGTTAGTTTTTCACGAGAAACATGTAACATGTTTTTAGCAACCATGTTATGTTCTCGAAAAGAATGTATGTGATATCTGAAAGCATCTTCTGTTTGAAAAAAAAACTTTTGGGACAAAATATTGCATGTTTCCTGTGAAAAAGTAATATGGTACTCTTGAAGCATATTTAGGGTGATCATATTCCTTCTCTGGGTGTGCATACAAGAGGTCATTGGTTCAATCCCAGTTTTGAGCGAACATCAGACGCATTTCAAATGTGGTTTATCCCCTCTCAGGAATACTACGATGTTTTCCAAAAGCTCTATTTAAAAATGACACTGAAAGAACATTTTACATGAAAGAAATTTTATACAAAACAGTTTTAATTTGTATTCAAAACATTTCTTTAAGAACAAATAAAATAGGTTTAAAGAAAACGTTATAAGACTTATTGTAAATTCGAATTTAGTTGCCTTTGAAGAGAATACTTTATAACAAAAAGGGAATTTCGATTGACTGAAATTTTGTTCGGGAGGAAAGTATCTTTTGTTTTTGAGTACGTAATAGCCTTTGTTCAAATTAGTGTAAAATGTCTTTTATCTTCATCTACCACACACCAAATGAAATGATACACTCAAAAAAAGTTCACTTTGATCCAAATATTTTGCGCTCCCCTTAAGGATTTTGGTATTGATTCAGATCTCATTTACAGAAGTTTAATTATTTTTTTGCGATATATTAATAAAACAATTCATGTAGAAACAAATCGAGCTTTAAAAATCCAAATTATAATAGAGACTTCCAAGTACACGGAAAAAACAGTGAAAACACCGTGAAAAAATATTGTTAATTTTAGAAAATCTAAATTAATTTTAGAAATTTTTAACTAAACAGTATTACAAACGCTGACATCACGCCGATATCACAAAAAAAAACAAATTCAAGAAAATTAATTAGACATTATTAATTTTTTTCTCTTGTTAAAGAAAATTTTGTAGTTTGAAGGAAAAAATTGGAGTTCAAAATTTCTTATTTCTTTAGTGCCATACGAGATTCAAGATGAGCCCATTTGTAGTAAAATTTACAAATTTAAAGAAATAATGAACTATTTTGTGAGAAGAACGAATTTAGTAAATCTTTATGCTTCATTTGTTTATAATTTTTTCCCCCGTTTTTTAGTTCATTTAACCCAAAAAATTATTAGGGTAAAAGCAACGTTCTTCAAACATAATAATTCCATAACACTGAAAAAATATTTACGTGATATTAAAGATTACGCAACCTGAATTTTAGGATGCGAAATTTACAAAATATTAAGGACAAATTTCTTTGAAATAATAAAATTTTAATTTAAATAAAGTTTATAATCTTCGCTTCAAAATTTTTTTTCATTAAATTTAGGACATAAATTTTGTAAATTTGCGTCCCTCCCTTAAATTCCATTGTCTTTGAACTAAGGCTAATTTTCCTTAAAGTAAAGATACACATTTTTGATTTAAAGAAATTGTCCTTAAATAAACTGAAATATTGAAACTTTAGATTTAAGATAAAAACGCTTCAAATATAGGATAAGACTTATTTTGAGGATTTAGCGTCTTTGGTTTAAAGTTTTTTTGGAATTAAGAAAACATTTTTTACTTTGAAATATCCTTTATAATTTGGATTTTTATAGTGGCATTTATTTGTACGTGAGTACCTTTATTAATAAAGCGCGAAAAGAGAACGAAAACTTGATAAATGAGATCTGTATCCTAATTTTAATTTTATTGGTCTTAGATTTAAAGCCAGATAGGTCGCTAAAAAATGTCCTTATTTTAAAGAAGCCGCATCTTTGGCTCGGAATCAATTACAAAATCCTTATGGGAAGGTCATAATCTTTGGATCCAAGTAAACTTTTTTGAGAGAAACTTAAATAAAGTTAAATGGGCTTTAGTGAAATAGGGGATTATTTTTTATACCCTCCACCATAGGATGGTGTTGAAATCACGCTAACTTCCGAACGAAACAAGCTATCGGCTTGAAACTTGGCACAAATAGTTGTTATTGATGTAGGTCGGATGGTATTGCAACTGGAAGCAAATTTCATTCGATCTTGCTGAAATTTGGTACATGCTGTTGGTATACGGTCTCTAACAACCATGCAAAAATTGGTCCACATCGGTTCATAATTACATATAGCCCCCCATATAAACCGATCCCCAGATTTGACTTGCGGAGCCTCAAAGAGAAGTAAATTTCATTCGATCTTGCTGAAATTTGGTACATGGTGTTGGTATATGGTCCCTAACAAAAATGCAAAAATTGGTCCACATCGGTTCACAATTATATATAGCCCCCATATAAACCGTTCTCCAGATTTGACCTCCGGAGCCTCTTGGAGGAGCAAAATTCATCCGATCCGGTTCAAATTTGGAACGTGGCGTTAGTATATGGCCGCTAATAACCATACCAAAATTGGCCCATATTGGTCTATAGTTATATATATCCAATCTCCAATCACACAAAAATTGGTCCATATCGGTTCATAATCAAGGTTGCCACTCGAGAAATTTTGTTAAAATTTTTTGTCTGTAGAAAATTTTGTCAAAATTTGATTTCTATAGAAAATTTTGTAAAAATTTTATTTCTATAGAAAATTTTGTTAAAATTTTATTTCTATAGAAAATTTTGTCAAAATTTTATTTCTATAGAAAATTTTGTCAAAATTTTATTTCTATAAAAAATTTTGTTAAAATTTTATTTCTATAGAAAATTTTATTTCTATAGAAAATTTTGTGAAAATTTTATTTTTATAGAAAATTTTGTCAAAATTTTATTTCTATAGAAAATTTTGTGAAATTTTTTTTTAAGAAAATTTTGTGAAAATTTTATTTCTATAGAAAAATTTGTGAAAATGTTATTTCTGTAGAAAATTTTGTCAAAATTTTATGTCTATAGAATTTTTTTTTTTTAAATTTTATTTCTATAGAAAATTTTGTCAATTTGTATAGAAAATTTTGCCAAAATTTTATTTCTATAGAAAATTTTGTTAAAATTTTATTTCTGTAGAAAATTTTGTCAAAAATTTTTTTCTATAGAAAATTTTGTGAAAATTTTATTTCTATAGAAAATTTTGTTAAAATTTTATTTCTATAGAAAATTTTGTCAAAATTTTATTTCTATAGAAAATTTTGTCAAAATTTTATTTCTATAAAAAATTTTGTTAAAATTTTATTTCTATAGAAAATTTTATTTCTATAGAAAATTTTGTGAAAATTTTATTTTTATAGAAAATTTTGTCAAAATTTTATTTCTATAGAAAATTTTGTGAAATTTTTTTTTTAAGAAAATTTTGTGAAAATTTTATTTCTATAGAAAAATTTGTGAAAATTTTATTTCTGTAGAAAATTTTGTCAAAATTTTATGTCTATAGAATTTTTTTTTTTTTAAATTTTATTTCTATAGAAAATTTTGTCAAAATTTTATGTCTAAAGAAAATTTTGACAAACTGAATTATATACTTTTTTGATCGATCTTTTTTGATCTTTGCGGCAAGCGTTACCGCAATTTAAGTAATTCGATTGTGGATGGCAGTGTTTAGAAGAAGTTTCTACGGAATCGATGGTGGAGGGTACATAAGCTTCGGCCTGGCCGAACTTACGGCCGTATATACGTGTTTTTTTTCTTAATTCCAAAAAACAAAGATACAAACCCTCAAAATAAGTCTTGGCCTATATTTGAAGCGTTTTTATTTTAAATCTAAAGATTCAATATTTCAGTTAATTAAGGATGAGTTCATTAACTCAAAAATGTTTTTCTTTACTTTTAAGAAACTGTGCCTTTATTATTTCAAAGACATAACGGAGGGACGCAAATTTCCAAATTTTGTGTACAAAATTGAATAAATTGTTTTAAACAAAAATTGTAAACATTCTTTTAATTAAAATTTCTTTTCAATAAAGAAATTGTTATATTGAGTCAATCGAACATCAAAATATATTGCATAGTCTTTAATAAAACGTAAATGTTATTTTCAGTGTAGATGTTCAATGGCAGGTCAACTCGGCAATAGAGTCTCCGGAAATCAAATCTGGATGTCCGTTCAAATAGGGCCCAAAGTGGTTCAATATGACCCATTTGCAAAACATGCCGACATCAATAAAAATTTTTTGTGCTGACAGTTTGTGCTTGATTTCAACAGAAGGACGGGAAGTCATCGCTAGACTCGGGAACAGATTCTGAGTCCATTAGTTTATATAATGTGACTCCTAGAACCAAAGAACCAATCTAATGGATATAGTTTAGTGATTGCCTAAGTTTGATTGTCTGACCACACAGTGGCCTAGAATGGTGTAGAATGTAAAAACTCAAAAAATAAAGTTTTCACTCAATTAGAAGATGCTAAAACTGTGTAAAAATTTTTGGACAAACGATTTGGTCCTTATATCGTTTCCAAAATTTTGGTTCTATCTGTCTCCAAAATATACAAAAAGTTTTGTTTACTTAAAATTTCGTTTCAGAGAAACTTCAAGAAATCTTATATGACCTCTATTCGTAAACAAAATAAATGTGATTGCAACCTAGAACTTCATAAAATTTGGAAATTTGAAAATAAATGAGAAAAATATTTTGTATATGGCAAAAATAATAAGGAATAGCTGAAGATAGATGAGATGAAAATGGAACAGAATTGGTTAGATGTATGTTTTATATATGTATAGTATGCAATTATGGGTATATATGTAAATCATTTTGTACATTTAACTTAATCTTTAAACTTCAATTGCTCAAACGTAAATATTGATGAACCCAGCATGTTTTATAATCTTTTTTTTCTGAAACAAAAGTTTCAACAAACAAAGTCTGTCTTTGATAATAAAATTTTTCTTTTTTTAAGGCATTTGTAGCCATGTCTGGCCCCATGAAGTTTGCAAGCCATTAACGAAAACTTTTTGACGAAACATAGTTGCTTTTAATTTTTTTTACAACAGTCTCGAATGTGCATCATAGCTGATCAATACAAAAATAATTTTTTTTAAATGTAACATTTTAACATTTTTGTCGTGAATTTATTTCTTAAAGGGAGAACCCCAATTTGATTGCAAATAAGGCCATAAATGATGCGAGTTTACTTTTATTTTCTTAGAACATAAAAGTAAATTTGGTTGTCGCTAAATATTTCTTCATCAGCCAAATTTTGTGGAGACAAACATTACTCTAGTCGCTACAATTTTGGAACAAACAAATTTAATTTTTTTTATTCTAAAAAATAAAAGTAAGCTCACATCACTTATGGCCATACTTGCAATCAAATTAGGGCTTTTCCTTTTGGTAAATAATTTCACGGCAAAAGTATTAAAATATTAAAAATATTTATGATAACCAAATTTATGACATCGTATCCAACTAAATTAATTTGAATCGCCCTTTGTCTAGCTTCCTCTGTATAAATTTATTTAGTCTAAAAGTAAACATAACCAAAAAACAATCTTTGTTCGCCAAAAATTTCGTTTCAGAGCAATGGTCTCATTCTTCGGGGTATGGTTATTGAGACCAGCAATTATCCTTTTGGCAGTGCAATAAAATCTCATTTATGACAACGAGTACCACTGTTGTCTCCGTAGATATTTGGTTCTGACAAGGAGCGTTGCTGGTTTTAATTGTAGTTCTTAGGAAAGAAATTACACATAAACATAAAAAATATTTATTTTCTCCGAAACAAAAGTTTAGACTACGAAGTTTTATTTTGATGGCAAATTTGTTTCTTTAGGGTCTATTAGAACTTGTTAGGCAACTTGGTGTTCATTAACAAATATTTATATACGTTTAAACAATTCTTTGTTTATGTTAACCACATCCAACTAGATTTATTTCACCTTGAAAAAAAAAACAAATTTAGCCACAACAGAAAACTTCATTGGTCCAAAATTTCATTTCGGAGGAAAGAAATAAAATATTATCGTGTACATCATATTCAGTTTTCGTTAACTACAATTTCGAAAAAAAAAATTAAAAATATTACATAAATCCATTTTCAGCATTGCTGAAAATAACAAAAGGTTTTGTTTTTTGTGTTTTGTATAATCGATGATTTTCAATACAAAAATGGAGGCGAAAACATAAATCCCAAAAAATGCTATTGGTGTATTTTTCTCATTAAAATTAATAAATTAAATTTAAAATAATGTGTGTTTTTTTTTAAATTTCATTGCTTGGTAGTGCCCAACTGCCTTTACTCTCTTAACTTAAAGCCAATAGGGGTTCGTCTTCGATTTCTTTTTGGCTTGATTTCTTTTTGTATTTTTTCTGTTGTAGTTTGGTCTTAACCAATTTCGTTTTGGATTTACTTGAGTGTTTGGATTTCTTTAGTTTCTTCTCTTCGGCTGCTTTTTCCTTATCCAAAAGTTCCAATTGTTCGAATATATTCTTTGGATGTGGATGATTGCTGGGCTTTGTAGAGTTTTTAGCCTGATAGACAACAACGAAATGTGAAAAGGCCGTATCGACGGGGACATTTATATCGGCAAAGTCTCGGAAATGGGCAAATTGTTCCTCTGGGTAGGTGTATTTTTGCACAAAGTCTATGGTATCTTCTTGATGATAGGGCATTTCTTCTTCAGGATAGAAGGTTCCCCCACGTATAACTCCAAAATCTCCGGATCCTAAAATCGAAGCATCATAGCCACCTTGTCTCTGATTCGAGGCTAAACCTGGTCCCAAATTACCTTCTGGATGAGTTTCTGCATATTTAGGAGAATTAGCGGCATCAGGCAAAGGAAAATAGGGACGAGAGTGACCTAAAGGTGGTGCCTCCCTGAAGAAGGGAGGATAATAATTCTGTGCTGCTTGACTATGGGAATCGGCTGGATTCACCCGTTGTACTGGAGCTGGTATATCCGATCTGGCATTGAATCGAGAGCTGTGGATGGGACGAAATTGTTGAGTGGGTGGTTCGTGATATTGTCTCTCCTGTGATCGTAATATACTTATGGGAGCAAAATCGTTGGGTTCCATAAGCATATCACTATCCTCCTCCGGAAATTCATCTGCAAGTAGAAAAAAAAAAGCAATATATAAAATGTTTATGTATAACAAATGGACTGATGAATATAAACAGATCGTTATAGTAATTTTTAAACGGAACTTCTTATGCAGGAATATATTCCTATAACAAGATTCTTGAATATTGCGTCAACATTGCAATCTCTATTTTAAACCCAAAAAAGTTTAATTGTATTTAATGGTTTTGACCTATATTTAAGGATTTTGGCAACGGTTGCCACTCCTACTAAAAATAATCTCCTAAATTAAAAGAAAATTTTATTTAAAAATTTACCAAATTTGAAAAACGAATAATCTGGAGATTTGGATCCACTTTTGTGGTTACTATGAAAAAAATGTTTTATATTTTATTTTTTTTTTCTGTAGAAGTTTATTTCAATATTGTTATATATTATAATCTCTCTTATTAGCGACAATTACAATAATTAATATATTAATATAATACAATTGCATAAATATCTCTCGAATTGTAAATGTGTCGAATTTTAAATGTTTTAACCATTTTATCTTGTACCAACAAAGGAGAACTTACTCACAATTGAAGAATGTTTTTAGTATCTAAGTCTGTTGCTAATCCCTAAGCCGTACATTAATGTTAAATATTTATATTTGTTATCGATAAGTATTTATCGACTTCAGTGTTTTGGTTGATATCGAATAGATCTGTCAGTCATAGTTGAGAGCTTGTAAAACGAAGTCACCGAGCACGCACTGCTACTCTGTGACAAATAAATAAAATGTTAATCAAATCGCCTACAAATCGTTATATACGTTATACCTGCATAATGGAATTTTATTTATTTTTGCAAAATTTTATTTCTATAGAAAATTTAATTTTTTTTTTTTTGAAAAATTTTACTTCTTTAGAAAATTTTTGCAAAATTTTATTGCTATAGAAAAGATTGTCAAAATTTTATTTCTATAGAAAATTTTGTCAAAATTTTATTTTTATAGAAAATTTTTGCAAAATATTATTTCCATAGAAAATTTTTGCAAAATTTTATTTCCATAGAAAATTTTTGCAAAATTTTATTTCTTTAGAAAAATTTTGCAATATTTTACTTCTTTAGACAATTTTTGCAAATTTTTATTCCTATAAGAAAAATTTGTCAAAATTTTATGTCTATAGAAAATTTTCTCAAAATTTTATTTCTTTAAAAATTTTTTAAAAATTGTATTTCTATAGAAAATTTTCTAAAAATTTATTTCTACCAAAAATTTTGTCAAACCTTTTTTTTATCATAATTTTATTTCTATAGAAAATGTGAATCAAAATTTTATTTCTTTAGAAAATTTTAATCAAAATTTTATTTCTATAGAAAATTTTATCAAAATTTTATTTATCTCAAAATTTTATTTCTAACGAAAAGTTTGTTAAACCTTTTTTTATCACAATTTTATTTCTATGGAAAATTTTGTCAAAATTTTATTTCTATAGAAAATTTTAATCAAAATTTTATATCTTTGGAAAATTTTACTCAAAATATTATTTCTATAGAAAATTTTTTCGAAATTTTATTTCTAAAGAAAATTTTGTCAAAATATTGCGCTTTATTTTGTTGAAGTACATATCAACCACTCTATATTGTCGGCAATCGATATTGCTCTGAAAAACAAACTTGCCTATATCAAAAAAATTTTCTTTAGACTAATGAAGTTTGGTATTGATTCCGAACCAAAGACACAATTTGCTTAAAAATTTGAGTTTTGTGTTCTTGACATTTAACATAGGAAACATATTAGAATTAATTCGTTTTTCTGTTTTTTTTTTTCTTCAAAACTCTTTAAAACGTGTTAATGACAACTTATTATACCCACCACCATAGAATGGTGACGGGGGTATAATAAGTTTATCATTCCGTTTGTAACACATCGAAATATCGATTTCCGACTATACAAAGTATATATATATTCTTCATCAGGGAGAAATTCTAAGACGATATAACGACGTCCCTCTGTCTGTCTGTCTGTTGTAATCACGCTACAGTCTTCAAAACTGAAGTAATCGTGCTGAAATTTTGCACAAACTCGTCTTTTGTCTGCAGGCAGGTCAAGTTTGAAGATGGGCTATATCAGTCCAGGTTTTGATATAGTCCCCATATAAACCGACCTCCCGATTTGGGGTCTTGGGATTATAGAAATCGTAGTTTTTATCCAATGTGCCTGAAATTTGAAATCTAGAGGTATTTTATGACCATAAAGAAGTGTGCCAAAAATTGTGAGTATCGGTCCATGTTTTGGTATGGTCCCCATATAAACCGACCTCCCGATTTGGGGTCTTGGGCTTATAAAACCGTAGTTTCGATCCAATTTGCCTGAAATTGAAAATCTAGAGGTACTTGAGGACCATCAAAAGGTGTGCCGAAAATGGTCCGTATCGTTCAGTGTTTTGGTATAGCCCCCATATAGACCGGTATCCCGATTTTACTTCTTGATGCCTCTAGAATCCGATGTTTTTATCCAATTTGCCTGAAATTGGAAATCTAGAGGTATTTTCCGGCCATAAAGAGGTGTGCCGAAAACGGTGAATATCGGTTCATATTTAAGAACGATCTCCCGATTAACTCCTTGGGTTCCTAGAAACCGTAGTTTTTATCCGATTTGCCCTAAATTTTAAATATGCTGGTATTTTAGGCTCACAAAAACGTGTATCGGATTAAGTTTTTATCGGTCCATTTGGTAATGCCTCCATATAGACCGACTTCAGTTTTTGAGGGTATAGAAGGCGCACTGATCATGAAAATTGCTTCTCAATGTAAAATTTCCAGATTTTACTTTTCGGGTGAAAATCTACAGATTTAAGATTTCAAATCAAGACGTTATTTTAAATTTTCTTACGCACTTACAGGAGATGTTAATGATTCCTCCAAAACTCAAACAAAAATGGTTCTTATAAGTCCAGAATCTGATATAGTCCTCAATAGGTGAAATCTTTAAATTTATCTTCGGGAAGTGTCCTCAAGCCCTCCTGAAATTTCAAAGGAAACCCTAATATTTGATTCATGGTGTTGGGTATTTAAGATTCGGCCCGGCCGAACTTACTGCTGTATATACTTGTTTTTATATATTTTTAAATTCAGACTCGCCTTTATCCTAATATTTCGGATATTTATTGGTTCCTTTTTAAGGCTATATTTTTTTGTTAGTGTTTGAGGGAACTATTTGACCAGTCGTGTAAAGGTTTTAATCTACTCTTACAAATTTATCTTGATTTCTACAACAAATTCCCTTCCGTGTTTATGACAGCTAACACAAAATTTACTTTGTACTTTAATTATAGCAATGCCTATTGTCATAAATAGAAATGTTTTAATCAAATTATAACTCCGAAAAAAAATTGCTTATATGATTTATATATTCCGGTTGATAATTAGACGGTTCCTACTATGTTCTAGTCATCGTAATCATGACGATGTAGAAATTAATTTCGAAAATACTTCTGGTTTTTAGATTGCTAAAGAAAATCGTTTATTTGACCTCTTGGTTCATTCACATCTAAGAGTGTCCAATCATAAATCCGTCCGTCCGTGCAACCATCCATCAAAAATATGGTGGCAAATGGCTGTACAGGCATCGCCACCCCTTTGTTAATTTTCTTAAACACTTAAGCGAATCACAACAACTTCAGACATATGTTCTACCAGCGTATCTTATTTTTTAATTTTTTAAAAACTTTTTTAAAAACTTCTGTAGTCATCTGAGATCATCATTGTGAAGAGGAGGATTCCATGCCACAGCAACTGTAGACACCATATCCATTTGTTGTGCTAACAAACCGTGGATAATTTATGAGAATGTTTGTTCATATCTACAGAGTTTCTTATAAAGGGTGATTTGTTAAGAGCTTGATAACTTTTTTTTAAAAAAAAACGCATAAAATTTGCAAAATCTCATCGGTTCTTTATTTGAAACGTTAGATTGGTCCATGACATTTACTTTTTGAAGATAATTTCATTTAAATGTTGACCGCGGCTGCGTCTTAGGTGGTCCATTCGGAAAGTCCAATTTTGGGCAACTTTTTCGAGCATTTCGGCCGGAATAGCCCGAATTTCTTCGGAAATGTTGTCTTCCAAAGCTGGAATAGTTGCTGGCTTATTTCTGTAGACTTTAGACTTGACGTAGCCCCACAAAAAATAGTCTAAAGGCGTCAAATCGCATGATCTTGGTGGCCAACTTACCGGTCCATTTCTTGAGATGAATTGTTCTCCGAAGTTTTCCCTCAAAATGGCCATAGAATCGCGAGCTGTGTGGCATGTAGCGCCATCTTGTTGAAACCACATGTCAACCAAGTTCAGTTCTTCCATTTTTGGCAACAAAAAGTTTGTTAGCATCGAACGATAGCGATCGCCATTCACCGTAACGTTGCGTCCAACAGCATCTTTGAAAAAATACGGTCCAATGATTCCACCAGCGTACAAACCACACCAAACAGTGCATTTTTCGGGATGCATGGGCAGTTCTTGAACGGCTTCTGGTTGCTCTTCACTCCAAATGCGGCAATTTTGCTTATTTACGTAGCCATTCAACCAGAAATGAGCCTCATCGCTGAACAAAATTTGTCGATAAAAAAGCGGATTTTCTGCCAACTTTTCTAGGGCCCATTCACTGAAAATTCGACGTTGTGGCAGATCGTAAGTCTATTCATGATGAAATGTCAAAGCATACTGAGCATCTTTCTCTTTGACACCATGTCTGAAATCCCACGTGATCTGTCAAATACTAATGCATGAAAATCCTAACCTCAAAAGAATCACCCTTTATATGGCTATGTTGAGATTCTTATAATGTGGTCATTAAGAACAAAACAGAAATGTATTTTTTTCGTTATTGTGAATGTTGGTTACTTTATTTAATTTTCATGACACCCATTCTTTGGTAATGATTATTTGCTTTAATGTTTGCAATTATATACACTTAGACGATTGTGACATGTTCTCCTTAAAACAATGGAAATCAAGGTTATTTTGGGTATAACAGAAACATCTCCATCTTCGTCTTGTTTTTGAAAAATCAATTATAATGAAATTGATTGGAAATCTGGGGAATTCAACCGGGGTTAATTGACTTGGTGTTAAAACATAGATGTTATTTTATATTGTTGCCACAGAATATACACTGAAAAAAATATTGTCGTGAGGTCAAAGATTTCATGTCTTTAAAATACGAATACAAATTTTGCTTAGCATAGAAGACGCATTTCTCTAAAATAAAGTTATTTTCCTTGTCCAAAAGTCGTTAAACTTTTCAATGAAGTCGTATTGTCCTTATAATTAAGTGATTTGACTTAAAAATGGGTATCTTGACATGAAAGAAAAAATTTATAGGCTAAGGTCAACTTGACTTTAATAATTCAGAAAAATTCTTTAAATTTAATGAAATTGTCTTTAAATTTATTGTCTTTTTGCATCTTGACTACAAAGCAAAAAATAGTTCAAATATAGGACATGTTTTTCAAAACTTTATTTTAAAGAAGTTTTTTACTTCAAAAATAGCATAATTTCTACTGGAAGTCGAGTCCTAATTTGGAAAATAAAGTTGCCGTTAACTCGTTTTTAAAGGACTTTGATAGCATATGAAGAAAAAAAGCTGAGAAAGCGAAAAATTTAAATTTGCTTCCTAGAAGCAAGTACACAAAACCTAAATTTAAAAGAGAATTGTGTCTTAAAAGTATCCTTACTTGTATTCTCCACTTCTTTGGCTCGGAATCAATACCAAATTTTTTAAAGTAAAGACAAAATCTTTGGAACCGAGTAGGCTTTTTCTCAGTGTAATTAACAGAATTGGAAAGTCTTGTCACTTAGTAGAAAATGCATGAACAAATAGAAAAGAATGGTGAAACTTGCGAAATTAAAGCGTACGGTATAAAGTGCACTGAACAAGTACCCTCCGAATCTCATGTACCCTCCACCATGGATTGCACAGAAAATTCGATTAAAGAAATCTTTAACCGAATTGCAATGTGTGCTAAAATTTCGTTACATTGTCTTCTAAGTGGGAAGTTCATCCATACAGAGTTTACAGACAAAGGCAGCTTTATATAGAGCAGACTGTAATTAATAATTACACAGAAAAAAATATTGTCGTGAGGTCAAAGATTTCATGTCTTTAAAATACGAATGCAAATTTTCCTTAGCATAGAAGACGCATTTCTCTAATATATAATTTTTTTCCGTCTCCAAAAGTCGATAAACTTTTTAATGAAGTCGTATTGTCCTTATAATTAAGTGATTTGACTTAAAAATGGGTATCATAACATGAAAGAAAAAAATTTTGGGCTAAGGTCAACTTGACTTTAATAATTCAGAAAAATTCTTTAAATTTAATGAAACTGTCTTTAAATTTGTTGTCTTTTTGCATCTTGACTACAAAGCAAAAAATTGTTCAAATATAGGACATGTTTTTTAACACTTTCTTTTAAAGACGTTTTTAACTTGAAACATAGCATAATTTCTACAGGAAGTCGAGTCTGAATTTGGAAAATAAAGTTGTCGTTAAGTCGTTTTTAAAGGATTTTGATAGCATATGAAGAAAAAAAGCTGAATTAACGAAATATTTAAAATTGTATCCTAGAAGCAAGTACACAAAACCCAAATTTAAAAGAGAATTACATCTTAAAAGTATACTTACTTGTATTGTCTGCTTCTATAGCTTGGAATCAATACCAAAATTTTTAAAGTAAAGACAAAATCTTTGGAAATGTGCACGCTTTTTTTCGGTGTATAGAGTTTACAGACAAAGGCAGATTTATATAGAGCAGACTGTAAATAATTATGAAACGATATAAAACAATTTTCGCGCGGTAAAAAGAGATCCAAATTGCAAATGGATCTTGTTCTTCCATGAGACTTCAGAAGTCAAAATCCAAATCGGTCTAAGATTTGTTTTGAGATTTTCACATCTTTGAAATTAAGAAAACTTTCTTTTAAGTACCTGTTATAATTTGGAGTTTTAAACGAAGATTTTTTTGTTTGTGAATACGTTTGTTAATATATCGCTAAAAGAGAATGGAAATTGGATAAATTATAACTGTATCCAATTTTTAATTATATATGGCTTATATATCGGATTATAGATTTTCCTTAAACATATCTTCATTTTAAAGAAGCCACATCTTTGGCTAAAGTATTTTGATGCAACTGAACTTTTTTCCTATTTCAAGCAAATTTAATAAAAATTGCGGTGCCCAAGAAGCCAAATCGGGATATTCGTTTATATACACTGAATCTAAATTTAGTTTAGGTTATGTGGCAGCCCGATGTATCAGGCTCACTTAGATTATTCAGTTCATTGTGATACCACAGTGGTGAACTTCTCTCTTATCACTGAGTGCTGCCCGATTCCATGTTAAGCTCAATGACAAGGGACCTTTTTTATAGCCGAGTCCGAACGGCGTTCCACATTCCAGTGAAACCACTTAGAGAAGCTTTGAAACCCTCAGAAATGTCACCAGCATTACTGAGGTGGGATAATCCACCGATGAAAAACTTTTTGGTGTTTGGTCGTAGCAGGAATCGAACCCACGACCTTGTGTATGCAAGGCGGGCATGCTAACCATTTTATCTTTATTTATCTAAATTTCAGGACATGCAATAATATAAAGGACAAATTTCTTTAAAATAATGAAATTTTAATTAAAAGAAAGTCCAATGTCTTTGATGTAAGGGAAATTTTC
This sequence comes from Haematobia irritans, assembly GCF_050003625.1. Classification (NCBI taxonomy): domain Eukaryota; kingdom Metazoa; phylum Arthropoda; class Insecta; order Diptera; family Muscidae; genus Haematobia; species Haematobia irritans. The sequence goes on along the minus strand of NC_134399.1, from coordinate 79,415,008 downwards.
CTACAGAAAAGCATTTTTAATTTAAAGAAATTGTCCTTAAGTAATTTGGAATGTTTTGTTTTCTAAGTTGACCTTTGGAATTTTACAATTTTGGGATTTTTCGTTCAAGATTATTTGAAATGTTGAATTTTTAGATTTTTTATCTTAAAACTACATGAAAAACTTTATTAATATAGCGGCAAGGAGAATGAAAATTCCACAAAAGAGATCTATTTTTTAATGATGCTAGATTTAAAGCTAGATAGGTCTAAAAATGTTTTTATTTTAAAGGAGCCGTATGTTTAACAAAATCCTTATTGGAAAGTCAAATTTTTTCGATCCAAGTAAACTTTTTATGAATATAATTATGGAAATAAACTGCCTCTAGATTTCCAATTTCAAATCGAATAAAAATTACGATGTTTTGAAGTCCTAGAAGAACACTCTAGAGATCGGTATATATGGCGGCTGGATGAAGTTGGACCCATAAAAAGCATATTGACATATTGAGCACATTCACAAATAGGATGTAAAATACTTTTAGATTTTTAATTTCTGGAGCCTAAGAAGTCACTTCTGGAGATGGGTCTATATGGGGGCTATACAAAAACATGGACCGATATAAACCGTATTTGGAACACTTATTCGTGGACCCAAAAGTGAATTAACATAAAAAAACGGTGAACACACCAGCAAGGAAAATTTTGATTAATTTAAACAAATTTAAGTTAACTTCAGAAATTTTTAACTAAACTGTATTACAAACGCAGATGTCACGGCGATTTCACAAAAATAAGTAAATATTTAGCGAAAATTTCAAAAACATTTCGTAGATTGAATGAAAAAATTAGAGAAAATTTTAAAAATGTCTTTAGTACCATATGAAGTTTAAGATGGGTGGGTGTGGGAGACACGAATTTAGTATATCCTCATGCTTCATTTGTGTATAATTTTTTTAGTTCACTTAACTAACGTACACAAAAAATAATATCATGGAAATGTTCTAAAAACATAATTATTCCATAAACTAAAATAGAACTAATTTGGCTTTGGTGTCATATAGGGTTCACTGCCATATGGGGTTCACAAAAAAAAAAACAGTGATACACTAATGATTTTGGTATTGATTCTGAGCCAAAGAAGTACGGATACATTTAAGACTTTTTTACTCTTTTAAATTTGAGTTTTGCGTACTTGATTCTAGGAAACAATTTTTAATTTATAAGTTTTTTTTTCAGCTTGGTTCTTTAAATCGACATTTTGATTATGATACATATCCTTAGAAAACAGAACAAACTGTAGCACGCAAATCATTAACATACTAAAGATATGCATGAATTACAGTTAAATCGTCTTAGCATTTCCAATGAGAAATATATACCGCTAATATTTTAATGGAATGGATAAATTTCCTTAAATGTAATTTAATAAGACACTGACAAATGGGAACTAACACAAAATAGACCAACACTCACAATTCTATGTTGAATGTCAAGCATTATCGAATTGCGAATTGAGCACAGTGTGACACTACAATAGCTGCTAAATCGTGACCAGTTGTTGAACTATTTATTCGCATGTCAATGCAATGGCGATTATTCCATTTTCAAAATTACGAAAAATCATACGGAAATATAATCCCATATTTTTTCAATTGGACATTGTTCTTTGAATAGAAACCAGTAAACATCGACACATAAAAGAAATGGAACTGATATGACTGGACCGTATGGACTAAACTAAATGCGATTCATGTAAATTATATCAGTGTGAGACATGTGACATTTTCGACAGTAATGGATGACGGGAATTCATAAATTAACAATGAAGGAGTAAATTGACAATTATTAAATGCTCATTTCTATTATGAAGTGAGTTTGCATATCGATGTTTCCACAAGTAATGATAGAATTTTTTTTTCTGGTATTGGCTTTAATTATAAATAAAGGGTGATTCTTTTGAGGTTAGGATTTTCATGCATTAGTATTTGACAGATCACGTGGGATTTCAGACATGGTGTCAAAGAGAAAGATGCTCAGTATGCTTTGACATTTCATCATGAATAGACTTACTAACGAGCAACGCTTGCAAATCATTGAATTTTATTACCAAAATCAGTGTTCGGTTCGAAATGTATTTATCGACAAATTTTGTTCAGCGATGAGGCTCATTTCTGGTTGAATGGCTACGTAAATAAGCAAAATTGCCGCATTTGGAGTGAAGAGCAACCAGAAGCCGTTCAAGAACTGCCCATGCATCCCGAAAAATGCACTGTTTGGTGTGGTTTGTACGCTGGTGGAATCATTGGACCGTATTTTTTCAAAGATGCTGTTGGACGCAACGTTACGGTGAATGGCGATCGCTATCGTTCGATGCTAACAAACTTTTTGTTGCCAAAAATGGAAGAACTGAACTTGGTTGACATGTGGTTTCAACAAGATGGCGCTACATGCCACACAGCTCGCGATTCTATGGCCATTTTGAGGGAAAACTTCGGAGAACAATTCATCTCAAGAAATGGACCGGTAAGTTGGCCACCAAGATCATGCGATTTGACGCCTTTAGACTATTTTTTGTGGGGCTACGTCAAGTCTAAAGTCTACAGAAATAAGCCAGCAACTATTCCAGCTTTGGAAGACAACATTTCCGAAGAAATTCGGGCTATTCCGGCCGAAATGCTCGAAAAAGTTGCCCAAAATTGGACTTTCCGAATGGACCACCTAAGACGCAGCCGCGGTCAACATTTAATTGAAATTATCTTCAAAAAGTAAATGTCATGGACCAATCTAACGTTTCAAATAAAGAACCGATGAGATTTTGCAAATTTTATGCGTTTTTTTTTTTTAAATTTATCAAGCTCTTAACAAATCACCCTTTAGATTAATTGAACCCGTCACTACTACCGTGATACAGAATATAATAAGTTTGTATACTTGTACGTAAGACCTGTGACCCATCTTTTAGTTATATAAGAATTAATTTCTAAGTTGATTTAGCGATATACGCTTGTCCGTCTTTCTGTGTTCTCATGTTTTTATGTTCTAGGTACAGCTCGCAATTTAAGTCAGACCTTTCTCAAATTTGGCACAGGCTCTTAGATTGACTAAAAGGTAATCACTACTGATTTTCCAAAATTCATTTCAGATTTAGATATAGCAGCTTTATGTATTTGTCATTGACCTGGTCTCAGTTGACGCAATTATAACACAATATTCTTTAAATTTCGAACATGCTGGTTTTCGTATGAACTTCGTAAAACATTCAGACAGATCGGTTTGTATTTATATGGAGCTTCGAATTCGCTTGTTAGTGCTCATTTCGCCATGTATAAACCAAGAAAAATGTTAGGCAGAGTACCATTTTGTAGATCTCCATTTTCGATACTACCTCAAATCCTTGAAATGTTTTGGGTGCTTTAGGTTTATACTCCTATATACATACATTTACGTCAGAACAGATTTGGAAAAAAGTGTTTGCAATTCTAAAAAATCTCTAGATTTAACTGCCCAATGGCACCACTGTTCCAGCAAAAAATTTGGAAGTTGTCTAAAGGCACAGCTTTAAAAGCACTTCCGAACTGAATGGGAAGTTCTTTTCATTCGATTTTTTAAAACTCGCTTGTTTCATATTTTTAATGGGGAATTCTATTTTTTTTTTTGTTTCAAATATCTTAAAAAACACATTAAGCATTAAGAAAATGGTACAAATTATTTAAATTTTGTCGAAAAAAAATGCTAAATCAATTCTAAAAAAGTTGCGCATTTTTGAAAATATTTGAGGACAAACGTTTCAAACAAGCGTTAGAATGCATTAAAATCGTAAAAAAATAACAATTATTGATTTGCCAAAATATCACGTAATTTTATAATTCACATCCAAAACACTGAATTCGGATCACTTCTTAAGATGTGATGCAAATTCAGTGCGACGGCTGTTGAAAAGGTGGACATCCGCCCTATGACAAGCCCATGTTAAATTCATGATCGACTAAGGGATCGTAGTTATATGAGAAGATAATCCACAAACGGAAATCGAAAACTAAGACTAAGGGATTGTAGCTATATGAGAAGATCCCCAGTGGTGATGAGAAATGGTTCAATTTTAGAAGGAATTTCCGTATGTAATTTCCCTACGAAAATTAACGTATAAGACCCATATTGAATCATCTCACTAGAGATCAAAAAGAGATCAAATGATCAAAACAAGCAAGTTCTTTTTTAAGTTTCTTTTCTTTGTAGTTAGTATGGAAAAATGTGGTTTTTCGAGAAAAATGTTTTTATTTTAGAAGTTTATTTCAACATTTGCAATATTATATAATATTAAATTTGTCGAATTTTAAAAGCAAAGATTATAGCTTGTATCAGTAAGGGAATGTTACTACTTCTACAAAAAGAAAGAACTTATTCACAAAGGACTTTGATAGTATGATCTAATACCTCATTCACATTACACTTCCAAAATCCACTTTAACTAGATTTCAACTGTCATTTGCCTTATAAATAAGGGATTTCAAATCAACTTTTAATAGATTTCGAGCCTAATGTGAATGAGGTATAACACGAAAATTACAATTTTTAAAGATATATTAATAGAAGTTTTTATCAAAATTTTATTTCTATAGAACATTTTGTCAAAATTTTATTTCTATAGAAAATTTTATCGAAATTTTATTTCTATGGAAAATTTTTTCAATATTTTATTTCTATAGAATTTTCTTCAAAATTTTATTTCAATAGAAATTTTTTAAAAATTTTACTTCAATAGAAAATGTTGTCAAAATTTTAATTTTGTAGAAAATTTTGTCAATATTTTATTTCTATAGAAATTTTGCCAAAATTTTATTTTTATAGAAAATTGTGTCAAAATTTTATTTTTATAGAAAATTGTGTCAAAATTTTATTTCTATAGAAAATTTTGTCAAAATTGTATTTCTACAGAAAATGTTGTCAAAATTGTATTTCTTATGGAAAATTGTATAAAAATTTTATTTTTGATATAAAATTTTGTCAAAATTTTATTTCTTATAGAAAATTTAGTCCAAATTGTATATCTTACAGAAAATTTTGTCAAAATGTTATTTCTATAAAAAAATTTTCAAAATTTTATTTCTATAGAAAATGTTGTCAAATTTTTTTTCTATACAATTTTTTTTTAAATTTTATTTCAATAAAAATTTTGTCAAAATTTTATTTCTATAGAAAATTTTGTAAAAATTTTATTTCTACAGAAAATATTGTCAAAGTTTTGTTTCTATAGAAAATTTCGTTAAAATATTATTACTACGCAAATTTTGTCCAAATTGTATTTCTTATAGAAAATTGTGTAAAAATTTTATTTTTGATAGAAAATTTTGTTAAAAGTTTATTTCTTAAAGAAAATTTAGTCCGGTCACCTCTGTTGTATCACAATGGACTGAATATTCTAAGTGAGCCATCGGGCTAAGTGATACGTCAGGCTGCCACCTAACCTAAACTAACCTAGTCCAAATTGTATATCTTATAGAAAATTTTGTCAAAAATTTATTTCTATAGGAAATTTTGTCAATTTTTTTTTCTATAGAAAATGTTGTCAAAATTTTATTTCTATTGAATTTTTTTTTTTTAATCTTACTTCCATAGAAAATCTTGTCATAATCTTACTTCCATAGAAAATTTTTACTTCTATAGGAATTGTTGTCGAAATTTTATTTCTATAGAAAATTGAAGTACCTCTTAGTTGGAAGACCTACAAAATATCACGAATTCTATCAATCTACCAAACAGTAATTATTCTACCATTTTTGGTAGAATTCTGCCAACTATGGCAACCGTGCTTAGGGACCGGCTCTGAGCTTTTTGTGTCTATCTAGTCTCTTTCTGGGTGTTGCAAACATATACGTGGACGGACGGAGAAAGGCAAACGGTATATCGACAGAAACATAGGGATTTTATACGGCAGATTTACTTTTTCCATCACTATTCTATGGCGGTCTGTTTAAAATTCGACAGCTCTAAAATCTTTCTATAGCATATTTAGTATTCCATTAAGATTTAAATATCCAAAATTTGTTTACAACAATCTAAGAAATATTTAATCTCATTTTTTATATCAATTCACCATAAATACAAAAAGTTCTTCCATTGCCTTAAGCTGTATGCGGTATTCAAGTCACACAGTTCATATTGTTTACACAAATACTTATATGCTACCGAAATGTAAAGTACATTAAATGCAAAACAAAAGACTTAAGCAACAAACTTGACATATCGCCAAATGCAAACAAGGGCATAGGCATGACAAGTATATTCGGCTAGGCCGAATTTTATGTATGTAATGCCAGGTAGAGAGTATATACCAACATTGTTAAACTAAATTTCACGCGGGTTGAACGAAATTTGCTAGTTCAAGAGATTCCAGAAGTCAAATATAGGGGTCAGTTTATATGGAGGCTATATACAATTATGGACCGACACGGAACAACTTTTATCGTGAGGGTATATATTAACATTCCATACTAAATTTCAAATGGGTTACATGAAATTTGCCACTGCAAAACTCTCAAGAATTAAAAAATAAGGTTTCTATGCCTGCTATATATAATTGGATGGATATGAACCAAATCGTATGAAATTAAAGGCATCCGATACCTCAAGAAGCATATATATCAAAAGGATATATATTTTTTCGATGCGTTACATACGGAATGATAAAGTTGCTATTCCCCCATCCTATGGTGGAGGGTACAAAAAAGACGCAAGTTTATACCATTTCGAACTCTTAACACAAGGCACAACATTCGATTTTTCGATTTACTTGTTTTTGTTTTTGTAGTTGAGAACATATTAAAAAGACATCGACCATAAACAATAAATATGTGTTTAGAATTTTTGAACATGACATTTAACTGGACAGAGGTCTCTTGGTTGTGTGAACAAAACATTTGGTGGCAATGAAATCGAATGAAAAACCACATTGTCGTACGATTACGAGTATTTTCCTTGAAAATAATTATATGTTTGCAAGTGGTAACCAACACAATGCTTACTACATGACTTATGAGAGATTTTTCCAATTGATAATCTCACAAAACTTCACAGAAGAGTGTCAGAAAAATATCAGATAAACATTTTAGGAGTGCTTCGATGACAAATGATCCTAACATTGAGTAGATAATGTACATTTGGACAGTGGAGTGGTGATATGTAATTAAAATTAATTTTTTAATACGTGGGTATTTTAGAACAATATTTAAGCATTTTTCACTAATTAATTCTATGATATTGTGTGAATATATTCAGAAAATTGAAAAATACGAGGAAAAAAATTAATATCCGACTAAATAATGAATATTAAAGTTGTTCAAAAATTGTCAAAGAATTTGTTGCCCATAGATAGGTCTGAGAAAAAATTGTTTTTAACGCGTCAAAAATTGCCTTACAATTTAATACTTTCTTGATCGGAGTCGAAATCTACGACAATAGAAGTGGCCGCCTGTATTTCATAATCAAGTAACAGCATTCAAAAATTGCCAACTTATTCGTTTGTAGACGTAGAGTACACAAAATTTGCCGTTCTGTTTATAAAACATCGATATATCTCGATTAAAAGTATATGTGGTATTTCTAAATATCCTGAAATCGGTAGTGCACTCAAAAAATGTTTACCCGGATCCAATGATGTTGATTTTCTCTTAAAGAGTTTGGTATTGATTCCGAGCCAAAAATGCGGCTTCTTTAATTTGATAATACCCACCACCATAGAATGGTGATGGGGGTGTAATAAGTTTGTCATTCCGTGTGTAACACATCGAAATATCGACTTCCGACTATATAAAGTATATATATTCTTCATCAGGGTAAATTCTAAGATGATATAAGCATGTCCGTCTATCCGTCTGTCTGTTATAATCACGCTACAGCCTTCAATAATTGCGCTATCGTCCTGAAATTTGGTACAGATTCGTTTTTTGGTTGTTGGCAGGTCAAGTTCGTAGATAGCCTATCTAGGAATTTGATCGGTCCAAGTTTTGATATAGTCCCCATATAAACCGATTTCTCGATTTGGGGTCTTGGGCTTATAAAAAATTTAGTTTTTGTCCAATTAGCCTGAAATTGAAAATCTCGGGACCACAAAGAGGTGTGCCGAAAATGGTGCCATCGGAACATGTTTTGGTATAGCCCCCATATAGACCGATCTCCCGATTTTGCTTCTTGGGCGTCTAGAAACTGCATTTTCTATCCGATTTGCCTGAAATTGAAAATCTATAGCTATTTTAGGACCATAAAGAGGTGTGTCGAAAATGGTCCGTATCGGTCCATGTTTTGGTATAGCCCTCATATAGACCGATCTCCCGATTTTTGTTATTGGACGTCTAGAAACTGTATTTTCTATCCGATTTACCAGAAATTGGAAATTTAGAGGTATTTGGGGACCTTAAAGAAGTGTGTCTAAAATAGTCCGTATCGGTCCATGTTTTGGTATAGCCCCCATATAGACGGATCTCCCGATTTTTGTTCTTTGGCTTCTATAAACTGTATTTATTACCCGATTTGCCTGAAATTGGAAATCTAGAGGTATTTTGGGACCCCAAATATGTGTGCCGAAATTGAGGTGTATCCGTCCTTTTTGTGGTATAACCCCCATATAGACCGATCTCTCGGTTTCACTTCTTGGGCGTCTAGAGACTATAACATATTTTCTAGCCGATTTGCTTGAAATTGAAAATTTACAGGTATTTTAAGATCACAAATAGGTGTGTCGCAAATTATGCCTATTGGTCCATATTTTGGTATAGCCCCCATATAGACCGATATCCCGACTTTATTTTTTGGGCTTCTAGAATCCGTAGTTTTTATCCAAATTGCCGGAAATTAGAAATATAGACGTATCTTAGGACCATAAAGAGGTGTGTCGAAAATGGTCCGTATCGGTCCATGTTTTGGTGTAGCGCCTATATTTGAACGATTTTTTGCTTTGTAGTCATGATGCAAAAAGACAACAAATTTAAATACAATTTGATTAAATTTAAAGATTTTTTCTGATTTATTAAAGTCAAGTTGACCTTAGGCCAAACATTTTTTCTTTCATGTTATGATACCCATTTTTAAGTGAAATCACTTAATTATAAGGACAATACGACTTCCTTGAAAAGTTTATCGACTTTATCGACAAAACAAATTAAAAAGAAATTTTCTTGAATTTGTCGAAAAATATTTACTTATTTTTGTGATATCGGTGCGATGTCAGCGTTTGTAATACTGTTTAGTTAACATTTTCTAAAAATAACCAAAATTTTCTAAACTAAACTAAAATTTTTCTCCCGGGTGGGTTCACTGTTTTTTCACACCCAGAAAAAAGTGACCCCTTCTTTAAGTTAAAATGAACTCATTGTGAAGAAAGTTGAACTTCGTATAGCGCCAAAGACATTTTTATTTGTTTGAACGATGTGATTTTCGTAGAAATTAGGAATAATGCATTCAATATATTAGTTAACATTTTCCTATATTTATATACCACTATACTACAGAATGAAAAAATTTAACTAATTTGAATTCATATATGGAATGATTTTATTGAAATTTTTTCATTCATTTCGACAAATCTTACACATTTGTGGTAAAACTTTTACTTCATAATTAGAACTGCTTACCTTCGTTTTTAAATACAATTTTATTTATTTCTATAAGCAATTTTATCTTCAATAAAAGACATGTTTTATTAATATATTGAATATATTTATTAAGAATCAACAGCATCGAATATCTTTGAAATATTAGTTTATTATTCCACTATTTCCAATTTCCGTGTGATATTATCAACTGTAAAACGCACTTTTTCTTCTTCTTGTACTTTTCACTTTTAATAAGTTGCTGCCTAACGATTTTGTTCTCCTTTTACAATTTCAATACCTACACTCAAAAAAAAGTGAACTCTCTATTTCACTAAAGCCAATTTAACTTTATTTTAGTTCATAGAATTATTATGTTTGGAGAAAGTTTCCTCTACTCTAATAATTTTTTATGTACGTTAGTTAAATTAACTAAACCCGAGGAAAAAAATATACTCAAATGAAGCATATAGATTAACTAAATTCGTGTCTTCCACAAAATAGTTCAGAATTTCTTTAAATTTGTAAATTTTACCAAAAATGTGTCCATCATGAACTTCGTATGTCACTAAAGACATTCTTGCAATTTTGAACTCCAAGTTTTTCCTTCAAACTACAAAATTTTCTTTAACACGTGAAAAAACTTAGTTATATCTTATAAATTTTCTTGAATTTGTCGAAAAATATTTACTCATTTTTATGACATCGGCGTGATGCCAAAGTTTATAATACTGTTTTGTTAACATTTTCTACAAATATTCAAAATTTTCTAAAATTAACCGAAAGTTTTCCTCCTGGTGGGTTCACTGTTTTTTCAGTGTACAAATATAAAAAATCATAAAACATTTTTGTTGCAAAAGGTTAGTGTCACTGAATATTACCTGATAATTGAAGATTCCAAAATGAAGACAAATGAAAGGGTTGTTATTCTGCTGGTGTTTTCTTTCTTTATACGCCATCACGAACATTGATAGATTTATTTTCAAAAATCGAAAATTTTTCTCACTAATTTAAAATAACAAATATTTTATATATTTTATTTGTTATTTATTATATTATTTTACCATGTTATTTTTTAACATTCTCTCCGTATACCAAAACAACGCGATTCCAACTAAAAAAACAACCGACGCGCAAATATATCGATTACACCCACGCGCAAACACATCGATTACGATGACAGGTATCGATTACAATAGAAATTTAGGAAAATTTCCTATATTCTAACAAGTGTGTTTCCTTAAGTTTTGAAAGGATTGCATACTTCATAGTACGAATGAACTAAAATATTTTTCTATGCCAAGTGTTGTTCGTATGTATGAAAAACTTTCTATTATAAAGGAAGTCGCAATTATCATTTTATAAGAAATTTTACTAATTTTGAGGAAACTTGGTTTTAGTTCGGTTTTTGTTTATTTTTACGAATGCTTTGTTATCGGTGAATAAAATTTTCTTTTTCAGTAGTAAATTCTTATACCCAGCGAAGAAAATAGTATGAGTAAAATTCCATGCCTTATTCTAGTTAATGAACTAATCCTAACTGCTTACAGTTTAGGATTTTTTTACTGAAACGAGTAAATTTTATTATTTCTCACAATAATTTACCTTAATGGAAATAAAATGGATAAACTATATTGATGAAGAATTTTTCCTTTAGTTTCGAAGGCACTTTTTTCTGGGTGCAGTATATGATAAACCCAGTTTCATACGTTTTGACCAGAAATGGGACTGATCAATACACACCAGGTCTTAGTGTTAGTTCTTTTTTCAGTAGTGTAGCTTTACTTTTTTTCAGAATCTAATAGAATCCCTCCTGCACTCAAAAAAAAGTGAACTCTCTATTTCACTAAAGCCATATTAACTTTATATTAGTTCATAGAATCATTATGTTTGGAAAAAGTTTATTTTAGTCAAATAATTTTTTGCGTATGTTAGTTAAATGATTTAAAAAACGGGAAAAAGTTATACACAAATAAAGCATAAAGATTTCCTAATTTCGTATTTCTTACAAAATAGTTCATTATTTCTTTAAATTTGTAAATTTTACCAAAAATGTGTCCATCATGAACTTCGTATGTCACTAAAGACATTCTTGCAATTTTGAACTCCAAGATTTCTCTTAAAACTACAAAATTTTCTTTAACTACTGAAAAAAATTAGTTATGTCTAATAAATTTTCTTGAATTTGTCGAAAAATATTTACTTATTTTTGCCATATCGGAGTGATGCCAGCGCTTGTAATACCGTTTAGTTAAAATTTTCTAAAAAAGTTCCAAATTTTCTAAAATTAATCGAAAGTTATCTTTCCTGGTGGGTTCACTGTTTTTTCAGTGTGTACATCGTCGGCCTTTGTAAAAAAAGAAAACTTCTACGAAACCAACGCTAAGCCCAATCTGCATAAATCCTTGTGGTGTCATGCTCACCATTTTTAAAGAACAGTTTTAGTATTAACCAAATCGTATCATGTGCTATTCGTTATTTATGGTTCTTAAAGAATTTTTTGGTATTGTTTAACGATTATACAAAGTAAAATAATTATTATTTTCGCAAAAGATTTGTATTCAAGTCATTTACTCAACAAGGTTAAGGTTAGTACTTTTTTGTTTTATTTTGTTGGACGTTTTTTCAGTTTGTTTTTTTTTATTTCAAACAATTAAGCGACGTATTGTGAGTTATTTCTAAATGAATTCCACTACCTCTATGTACCGCCACAACTGTCAGTGCGTCAAAACAATTAGTAGTGGTGGAGCTACGAAGACTGCATTTAAAATGTAGCTTAAAGCGTCCGATATCTTAAACGCGCATGCTCAAAAAATTAAACGTAACATATCATTTAGTCAAATTATTCAGTTCACGCATTGCCAAAGACAGCTATTAAATAGTTACGTTTTTTCGCTCTTTGTGTCTACGTATTTCCATGGTTTTGGTGGTATTTTCATTAATTTATGTGCCTAGATATATCGTTGTCAGCGCACTAAATTGTAATATATTAGGCCATTGTTGTTGATTTTGTTCAACAATAAATAGTTCAGAAAAATATAAATGACATGTTATTATCATTAAGCGTCATGTTCAAAAAGGCGTATTTGAAAATGTTTCTTACATGAAGTCTTTGCAAACCAATTTTTAATGTTTCTTCTTACTAGATGATAATTATATGTATGTATGTACGTTTACACACACACCTAGATTTTAAAACAGCAACGGACGTCTACTTTATATCAAATTTATAAGCCAACTTCCAGACTAAAAATAAATAGAACTTTTAGCTCTATACCAAATAATAATAACATGCGTTCAATTTGCAGCATATACATTTCTGCTGATTTTCGAACCTCTTCCATATAATCTGAAGCGTACTAGTTGTATCCATTATAATATTTTACCCATATTCCTTAGTTCTGATATTAGGTTACGTTAGGTTAGGTTAGGTAAGGTTAGGTAGCAGCCCAATGTAACAGGCTCACTTAGACTATTCAGTCAATTTTGATACCACATTGATGAACTTCTCTCTTATCACGATTCCATGTTAAGCTCAATGACAAGGGACCTCCTTTTTATAGCCGAGTACGAACGGCGTTCCACATTGCAGTGAAACCACTTAGAGAAGCTGAAATTTGGTACATGGTGTTAGTATATAGTCTCTAAAAACCATGCAAAAATTGGTCCACATCGGTCCACTTTTACGTATAGCCCCCATATAAACGGACACCCAAATTTGGCTTGCGATTGCTCTAAGAGAAGCAAATTTCATCCGATCCGGCTGAAATTTGGTACATGGTGTTAGTATATGGTCTCTAACAACCATGCAAAAATTGGTCCACATCGGTCCATAATTATATATAGCCCCCATATAAATCGATCCCCCCGATTTGACTTGCGGAGCCTCTTGGAAGACCAAAATTCATCTGATTCAGTTGAAATTTGGCACGTGGTGTTAATATATGGCCTCAAACACTCATGCAAAAATTGGTCGAAATCGGTCAATAATTATATATAGGCCCCATATAAACCGATCCCCAGATTTTACCTCCGGAGTCCCTTGGAAGAGCAAAATTCATCCGATTCGGTTGAAATTTGGTACGTGATGTTAGTATATGGTATCCAACAACCATGCAGGAATTGGTTCATATCAGTCCATAATTTTATATAGCCCCCATATAAACCGATCCCCAGATTTGACCTCCGGTGCCTTTTGGAGAAGCAAAATTCATCTGATCTGGTTGAAATTTGGTACGTGGTGGTAGTATATGATATTTAACAGCCATGCCAAAAGTGGTCCATATCATCCATAATCATATATAGCCCCCATATAAACCGATCCCCATATTTGGTTTTGGAGCCTCTTGGAGGAGCAAATTTCATCCGAGTCAGTTGAAATTTGGTACATTGTGCTAGTATATGGCCGTTAACAACCATGACTAACTAGGTCCATATCGGTCTATAATTATATATAGCCCTCAGATAAATTGGGGATCGATTTATCCCCACACACAAAAATTGGTCCATATCAAGTTCATAATTCTATATAGCCCCGATATAATTCTGGCTCTCTACGTACCATGCAAAAGTACATGTAATTATTTGTAGACTTACCTATACATAACTTTTTTGTCTAATATATACCAGGTATGGACTAACTCACAATTTAGAAAACGATGTTAAGAAGTTTTAAGATACCACAACCCAAGTAATTCAATTGTGGATGACAGTCTTTCGTAAAGGGTGATACGGTCAAAATTTGGTCAAGGGAAAACGCGTGTAAATCGGTGAAATCGTTTATTTGAAAAATCAAATTAAATTTCTTTTTCAAGTTCAATTAGTATAAAATTCAGGAAAAATATTCAGTTAGGCTTTCGCTTTTCCAAATCCGAATTGCCGGGCCTCACGCTTGACACCTGCCATCAGATTTTGTACAGCCACCTTGTCCACCTTCTTCGCCGCAGAAAGCCAGTTTGCCTTGAACTGCTGCTCGTCCTTAGCAGTTTTTTTGGTCTTCTTTAGGTTCCGCTTGACAATAGCCCAGTATTTCTCAATTGGGCGGAGCTCTGGCGTGTTGGGAGGGTTCTTGTCCTTGGGAACCACCTGCACGTTGTTGGCGGCGTACCACTCCATGGCCTTTTTACCGTAATGGCAAGATGCCAAATCCAGCCAAAACAGTACGGAACAACCGTGTTTCTTCAGGAAAGGCAGCAGACGTTTATTCAAACACTCTTTCACGTAAATTTCTTGGTTGACAGTCCCAGAAGCTATGAAAATGCTGCTTTTCAAGCCACAGGTACAGATGGCTTGCCAAACAAGATATTTCTTTGCGAACTTTGACAGTTTTATGTGCTTGAAAATATCTGCTACCTTTCCCCTTCCTTTTGCCGTATAAAACTCCTGTCCCGGAAGCTGCTTGTAGTCGGCTTTGACGTAGGTTTCGTCGTCCATTACCACGCAGTCAAACTTCGTCAGCATCGTCGTGTACAGCCTCCGGGATCGCGTATTTTGTTTATCATCGCGATTTGGAGTCACTACCGTCTTGTAAGTCGATAGTCCGGCTCGATGCACGGTTGTAGACGATACACCCAGCTTATTTGCAGCATCTCGGAGAGAGAGGTTAGGGTTTCGCTTGAAACTACCGGCAACTCTCTTTGTCGTCTCAGCGGCTTCCGGTTTTCGATTTCCCCCCGATCCAGACTTCCTGGCTGTCGACAAACGTTCCCCAAACACTTTAATTACATTTGTAACGGTTGATTTGGCAACTTTTAGCGATTTTGCCAGCTTTGCGTGCGAGTAGCTCGGATTTTCGCAATGCGCGAGCAAAATTTTGATACGCTGCTCTTCTTGCTTGGACGGCATTTTTACAACTGAAGAGTGAATTCCAAAATCAAAATAGGAGCAACATTCTACACACGCACACCTTCAAAATGAGGGGTGTTCAGGTTTTTTAAATGCAAAATTGAGAAAATGAAAGAAATACGTCAAGTTTATATTGACCAAATTTTGACCGTATCACCCTTTAGAAGTTTCTACGCGATCCATGGTGGAGGGTGCATAAGATTCGGCCTGGCCGAACTTACGGCCGTATATACTTGTTTTCAGTTAGTCTTCATGAAATTGGTACGTTTATCACAAAAAGTATATACTTTTCTTCCAAATGAGAAACGAACTTTGTCTCAAATTTCGTTTGGGAGGAAATAATTATTTTTTTTTTGCGTGTAGGAGGACTATATCGGTCCAGATTTTGATATAGTCCCCATATAAACCGCCCTCCCGATTTGGGGTCTTGGGCTTCTAGAAAGTATCCAATCCAGTTTTTATCCAATTTGCTTGATATTAGAAATCAAGAGGTACCCAGCAAAAAAGTTTGGAAGCTTTAAAAGCACTCCCTAACGATGTACTCCCAGAGATGTTCTTTATTTTAATTACACAGGAAGTTGTTTTAATTCAATTATTTATAACTCGCTTTTTTCTTATTTTTAATAGGTAAATTAATTTTTTTGTTTCAAAAATGTTAAAAATAGAGTAAGCATTAATAAATCGGTACAAATTATTGAAAATTTGTCGAACAAATTCTAAATCCATTCAAGAAATATTGCGAATTTATTCGAAATATTTTAATTCACACGTTTCTCCCAAGCATTAGAATGCATTAAAAATAAAAAATAAAAAAATAATAAAAAAAAATTATTTGGCAAAATATGACCACTTTTTTTAATTCACATCCAAAACACTGAATTCGAATCACAGCGTTGTAATTGATGCAAATTCAGTGCAACGGCTGTTGAAATGGTGAGCATCCATCCTATGACAAGCCCATGTTAAATTCATCGCTTTTGCGCCAATTTTGCACTACTTCCGGATCCAAAAAGAGCATTTTCACTACTTTTTTGGCGACACTTTTTTTGCTGGGTATTTTAGAACTATAAAAAGGTGTGCCGAAAATGGTGATTATCAGTCCATGGTTTGGTATAGCCCCCATATAGACCGATGTCCCGATTTTATTGCTTGAGCTTCTAGTATCCGTAGTTTTTATCCAATTTGCCTGAAATTGGAAATCTAGAGGTATTTTAGGATCATAAAGAGGTGTGTCAAAAATGGTGATTATCGGTCCATGTTTTGGTATAGCCCCCATATAGACCGATCTCCCGATTTTATTGTTTGGGCTTCTAGAATCCGTAGTTTTCATCCAATTTGCTTGAAATTGGAAATCAAGAGTTATTTTACGACCACGAATACCAATACGTGTGCCTAAAATAGCGTGTATAGGTCCATGTTTTGATATAGACCCCATATAGACCGATCTCCGATTTTATGAAAATTGCTTGAAATTGAATGTAAAATTTCCAGATTTTACTACTCGTAATCATTTAAATAATGGGGGGTAAACCTCTACAGACTTTAGATCAAGGCGTTATTTAATCATTTTCTTGCACGCTTCCACGAGATGATTATGATTCCTCTAAAACCTAACCAAAATATTTTTTTTTAATCCAGAATCTGATCGAGTCTTCATAGGTAGAATTTTTAATTGTATCTTCGGAAAGCGTACTGGTTGAATTGATCTGCTTGGGAGAATATTTGCCACAAAACCCCTTGAAATTCTAAATTATCAAGTAACCCGCTACGACGAAGAATTTTCAAAGGAAACTATTATAGTTGATTCATGGTGGTGGATATTTAAGATTCGGCCCGGCCGAATTTACTGCTTTATATACATGTTTTACTTAAAACATGATATAACTTCTACTTGAAGTTTAGTTTGGAAGAGGAATAATAAGATGTAGCAAAAAGGTTTGTGAAAGACTTTCATTTTAAACGATGAGAAAAATGACAAATTTATGTGTTCCCATATCAAGTACACAAAACTAAATTTAAATGTTTCCTAATTCTAATTCCGGGCTTCTTTGGCTCGTAATCAATACCAAACTAATTAATTTAGAGATAAAATCTTTGGAATTGAATAATCTTTTTTTCATTGACTCAATTTGTCCACAAAAACATCTTGCTTGCCATTTACCCGCTGGTTCGACTCTGACTTCCAAGTAGGCTATACGGTTCCATTGTACGAAAACCGATTCTAAAATTTGATATCTTTATCTTCAAACAAAGTTTACTTGGGTTCCAAGGATTTGACTTTGATCTAAAAATATTCATACCGAATCAATGAGAGGGTTTGTTCAAATATTTTTTAGAAAGTAACGCAGCTTGATTTCCAGGTTCTATGAAATTGGGATACAGATCTTATTTTCTTCCTTAGCCCAATTGCAATGATAAATTTCGCTAATATTACGAAGCCTCTTCTACCAATGTAACAATGGGTCCAAATCAATTTAATTGAAATTTTCTGTGTGTGTAGGCTCAAAAGTTTTCGAATACCAATTAAGAACTTCAATACATACCAAGAACGTTCCTCACAAATTAGCAGGTGTTTTGTTATTAATTCTAAAAAACATACCTGATGAAAATAAATATTATAAATAACGTACCTGAAACAAATAATAAAAATATATATTAAAACAAGTAAGTAAAGTAGAAAGTCGGGCGGGGCCGACTATATCATATAGGTCTGGGAGATAAACCGCAGTTGCATATTTAAGAAAATTAAGGGTCAATCTGACTATAGCCACAGAAAATGTTCGGTTTATCCTTCAAGGATAAACCCTACTTTCCCATACATTCCCAAACAATTTTCCCTACTATATTTTTCGTTAAATTTAAAAAAAAAAATACAAAACAAAAATGGTTCTAAGTACTTTATTTTCTTAAAACATGAATATGCAACGTATATAACTTAGAATATAAATTTGTATTACCACCACACTTGCCACAGTTGGTAGAATTCTACCCAAATTAGTAATCTTTTTTGTTAAATCTCTATAAAAATAAAATTTTGGAAAAAGTTTCTATAAACAAATTTTTGTGAGAAATTTTTCTATAGAAATTTTGACAATAAATTCTATAGAAATAAAATTTTGAGAAAAAATTCCACAGAAATAAAATTTTGAGAAAATATTTTATAGAAATAATATTTTGAAAAAAAAAAATTCTATAGAAAAACAATTTTGAAAAAATTTTCTATAGAAATAAAATGTTGACAAAATTTTCTACAGGAATAAAGTTTACCATATATTGTTAAAGATCAAGCCTTGCCGGCTTCTAATTTCCTCCTCTGGAGCCACCAAAATGTAAAAATTATTACAAATTGTGTTGAGTGAAAATGTCCTACATTGTGGCCCTACGTCCCTACAAGACGCTAAATATTAGAAAACCCCTACATGTAGGGAATTTCCCCTACTTCTAGCAACACTGGCTGTGTTGATATTGCGCCTACGGATTTAGTATGCCACTAATATTGAGCCCATTATTAAAAACGAGAAAATCGTTAAATTAGTGTGGGTAATAAATAAAGGGTGATTTGTTAAGAGCTTGATAACTTTTTTTTTTTTTAAAAAAACGCATAAAATTTGCAAAATCTCATCGGTTCTTTATTTGAAACGTTAGATTGGTCCATGACATTTACTTTTTGAAGATAATTTCATTTAAATGTTGACCGCGGCTGCGTCTTAGGTGGTCCATTCGGAAAGTCCAATTTTAGGCAACTTTTTCGAGCATTTCGGCCGGAATAGCCCGAATTTCTTCGGAAATGTTGTCTTCCAAAGCTGGAATAGTTGCTGGCTTATTTCTGTAGACTTTAGACTTGACGTAGCCCCACAAAAAATAGTCTAAAGGCGTCAAATCGCATGATCTTGGTGACCAACTTACCGGTCCATTTCTTGAGATGAATTGTTCTCCGAAGTTTTCCCTCAAAATGGCCATAGAATCGCGAGCTGTGTGGCATGTAGCGCCATCTTGTTGAAACCACATGTCAACCAAGTTCAGTTCTTCCATTTTTGGCAACAAAAAGTTTGTTAGCATCGAACGATAGCGATCGCCATTCACCGTAACGTTGCGTCCAACAGCATCTTTGAAAAAATACGGTCCAATGATTCCACCAGCGTACAAACCACACCAAACAGTGCATTTTTCGGGATGCATGGGCAGTTCTTGAACGGCTTCTGGTTGCTCTTCACTCCAAATGCGGCAATTTTGCTTATTTACGTAGCCATTCAACCAGAAATGAGCCTCATCGCTGAACAAAATTTGTCGATAAAAAAGCGGATTTTCTGCCAACTTTTCTAGGGCCCATTCACTGAAAATTCGACGTTGTGGCAGATCGTTCGGCTATTCATGATGAAATGTCAAAGCATACTGAGCATCTTTCTCTTTGACACCATGTCTGAAATCCCACGTGATCTGTCAAATACTAATGCATGAAAATCCTAACCTCAAAAGAATCACCCTTTAGAAATTTGTAAAAATTGAGCAATATTCTTATGTAAGAGCTACAAGTAGTATAAGTACGATCGGCTAGTACATGAAAATTTTAAATTTGAGTAACATTGGTTAATAAATAAGAGTACTATGGGCAAATTTGGGAAAATCGAGCGATGCATATATATGGAAGCTATATCTAAATCTGAACCAATTTGCATAATATTTTGCGGGTTTGATTAATACCACAAAGGGTTACCTTGTGCAAGATTTGAGTAAGATCAGTTAAGAAATGAGGCCTGTATGGTCAAACATAAGGTTATTAGGGGAAAATTTTTCAAAATCGGGTGATACATATATGGGAGCTATATCTACATCTGAACCGATTTCGATGAAATTTTGCACATATAGTTCTATAGAGGACTGGATCTAGCCAACTTTTAGTAAGATCGGTTAATAAATAAGGGTTCTATGGCCAAATTTAGGAAAATCGGGCTATACATATATATGGGAACTATATCTAAATCTGAACCGATTTCGGTGAATTTTTGCACATATAGTTAGTGCTATAGAAGACTACATTTAGCGAAATTTGGGTAAGATCGGTTGATAAATAAGGGTTTTATGGCCAAATTTAGAAAAATCGGGCGGTACATATATATGGGAGCTATAGCTAAATCCGAACCGATTTCGATGATTTTTTGCACATATAGTTAGTGCTATAGAAGATTATATTTAGCCAACTTTGAGTAAGATCAGTTGATAAATAAAGGTTTTGTGGCCAAATTTGGGAAAAACGGGCGATACATATATATGAGAGCTATATCTAAATCTGAACCGATTTGGATGAAATTTTGCAGACTTAAAGATTACCTTTTGCCAAATTTGGTCCGTTAGAAATAACGCGCAACGTGACCCCATTTGTCGAAATCGGGCGATACATATATATGGGAGCTATATCTAAATTTGATCCGATTTCTTCCAAATTCAATAGCGTTCGTCCTTGTGCTCAAAAAGCTCCCTATACCAGATTTCATCAAAATCGGTTAATAATTGCGACCGGAATCCTATGAACAACAAATACATGGACAGACGGACGGACACCAAGCGCTAGATCCACTCAGGAGGTGATTCTGAGTCGATCGGTATATATTTTATGGGGTCTAAAATCAACATTTATGGTAGGCACATTTTTTGGCCGATCAAACTTATTATACCCTGACCACTATGTGGTTTAGGGTATAAATAGACCAAAAATTTTAGGTAGATAGTAGCTACGATGTAAAAAATCTGGTTAGCCAGATTCCGTTACAAAAACCTAAATCCACAAAAATGTGTTACTGAAATTAAACAAAATATTTAATAAATTACTTCATTCAATTTTTATTACTTTTTGCAAAACAAAAAAAAATCATTGCATAAAAATATCACACTGATTGTGCCGCATGAATTACTCCATAGTTTATTACAAATGTTTATTACTTTTTTATATACAATAAAATAAATTTGAACTGATCTTAATTTCTTCAGTTTTAACTTTTTAACCGAACTTGGGCAAAACAAACAACAGAAACCCCTTTTTCGATACCTAACGGAATTTCAAGCCGAATGAGTGCAAAATTCTGCCTTCGGTACGCTGAAGAATTCAAATTTGGAGATGGATATATATGAGCAAACTAAACAATTTCATAAGTACAATGAAACTTTTCGTTAACTCTAAGGAAACTTTTCGTTAATGAAATTTCTTCTCCATGTGGGGGTGTAGACTAACATCGCATATTGAATTTCAGACTGATCGGACGAAAATTAACTCAAAGGATTGTCGAAAAGACAAATATGGGGATCGGTCCGGGTGCTATACCTAAATATAGTAAAATATGATATAGCGACGGCAAGGAACGTTGAAAACAGCAAGATTTTGTCCTTGCACAAATGATTTTGGTGTTGACTCCCGGACAAGGAAGCAGTGAGTTGAATTAAGGACATTTATAGGACACAATTCTCTTTTATATTTGAGTTTATCGTAATTGATACTAGAAAACAAACTTGAATTTATTCGTTTCACCTGTTTTTTCTTCATGTGCTATCAAAATCCTTTAAAACTGAGTTAACAACAACTTCAGTGTCGACTTCAGTTAGAAATTGTGTCATGTTTCAAGTAAAAATGTCTGGAGAAAAATATCTCATATTTTTAAGCTTTTTTTGCTTTGTAGTCAAAATATAAAAAGTCGAAAAATTTAAAGACGATTTTATTAAATTTGAAGAATTTTTCGGAATTATTAAAGCTAAGTTGACCTTAGTCAAACAAAATTTTCTTTCATGATAAGATACCCATTTTTAATTCGAATCACTTAAATATAACGACAAACCGATTTCATTGAAAAGTTTATAAAATTCTGGATTTCAAAGAAATGCGACTTCTACGCTAAGCAAAATTCGTATTCGCATTCGTATTTTAAGGACATTAAATCTTTGACCTCACGACAATATTTTTTTCAGTACATTGATTAATTTCTTACCATTGCCTTCTAAATTGTATGTTAGTCAATATCTATTAGATAAAAAATGCAGAATGCATATCTATATAAGCCTCTTTTGTTCTTAATTGGTTAATATAGAGGAGTCCAGAAATAATTAAAAACCGATATGAACCAATTAGAGGGCATATACAAACATCATGTACAAAATTTCAACCGGAACGGAGGAAATTTGCTATTCCATGAGGCTTCGTAAAGCAAATCTGGGGAACGGTTTATATGGGTGGATATACTGACATCGCGTAGCAAATATCAACCTGATCGGATGAAACTAGTTCCTCCAAGACGCTCCGGAATTCAAATCTGGATATCAAGTTATATGGAAGCTACATATATGACAGAGGGCATATACTTACACGACGTACCACATTTAGCCAGATACGATTAGATTTGTCCCTCGAAGAAACTCTGGTCCGGTCAAATCGGTTCATATGGGGGCTATATGGAAGACCTATGTGGACCAATTTTTGCATGGTTATTAGAGAGCATGTAGTAAAATCACGTACCAACTTTCAACCGGATCGGATGAATTTTGCTCCTACAAGATGCTCCGGAGGTCAAATCTGGGGATCGGATTATATGGGAGCTACATATATATAAATATGAACCGATATGGGTACATTTTTTAATAGTTACTAGACACTATATATTAACACTACGTACCAAATTTCAACCGAATCGACGAATTTTACTCCTCCAAGATGCTCCCCAGATTTGACCTCCGGAGCATCTTGTAGGGGCAAAATTCATCCGATCCGTTTGAAATATGGTAGGTGGTGTTAGTATGTCTTTTCTAACAACCATGCAAAAATTGGCCCAAATTGGTCCATAATCATATATAGCCCCTATATACACCGATCCCCAGATTTGACCTCCGGGGCCTCTTGGAGGAGCAAAATTCATCCGATCCGTTTGAAATTTGGTAGGTTGTGGTAGTATGTGGTCTCTAACAACCATGCAAAAATTGGCCCATATTGGTTCATAATCCGGAGCCTCTTGGAGGAGCAAATTTCATCCGATCCGGTTAAAAGTTGGTACGTGATTTTACTATATGCTCTCTAAAAACCATGTAAAAATTGGTCCACATAGCCCCCATATGAACCGATTTGACCGGACCAGAGTTTCTTCGAGCGACAAATCTAATCGTATCTGGCTAAAATGTGGTACGTGGTGTAAATATATGTCCTCTGTATATACTATATATATAGCTTCCATATAACCAGATTTGAATTCCGGAGCCTCTTGGAGGAACTAGTTTCATCCTATCAGATTGAAAATTGCTACTCGATGTCAGTATAAATTTTCTAAATTTTATTGTATATACCACACAGTAAGTATAAATTATGTAATGGTAATTTCTAAAAAATTGTGAAAAGTGTGCCGACCCATTTCGGTAGGCCTGAAATTTACGACAAAATATTTTCCAGTATTAATCAAAGAAGTCTCTATGTGGAGATAAAAGTCGATAATATAATCTTTATATTTTCGTCAAGCTTTTCCTTATTTTGTAATGTCATTGCCTCTGAACCAAATCTGCCCTACTTCCGGATCCAAAAAGAACATTTTCATTGCTTTTTGGCTACGCCTTTGTTTTGTTAAGATGTTAACTTCAAGAGCCGAATGCGTTTTAAGAGTTAAATATTACTTCAAATATGAATGTTATATATCCAACAATTTGTACATTGCAACTGCACAAAATTTCGTAATTTTGGACTCCATTAGTGAATAATGTATATAATTATTGGATTTAATTTTTGTGTATGTTTCTACATTATAACCCGATTTTTATACCCTCCACCATAGGATGACCTCCGAAACCTATTGTAAGAACAAAATTCATCCGATCCGGTTGAAATTAAGTACGTGGTGTTAGCATATGGTCTCTAACCACCTTGCAAAAATTGGTCCATATGGGTCCATAATTATATATGACCCCTATATAACCCGATCCCTAACTCCTAACCTGGCAACACGACCCTTTGTATTCACAAATATAAAGTTCTTAATATTTTTCTGCAGACAAGAGCTGTTCTCCCGAATATAGAGATAAAAGTGTTTAAACCCAAATTTCGAATAATCGACTTGTCAAAAAACATTAAGAATGAATTTGTTTTTTTTTATACCCACCACCATAGGTCTGGGTCGTGGTGAAATTCTGAGTCGATCTGAGCATGTCCGTCCGTCCGTCCGTCTGTTGAAATCACGCTAACTTCCGAACGAAACAAGCTATCGACTTGAAACTTGGCACAAGTAGTTATTATTGATGTAGGTCAGATGGTATTGCAAATGGGCCATATCGGTCCACTTTTACGTATAGCCCCCATATAAACGGACCCCAAAATTTGGCTTGCGAGGCCTCTAAGAGAAGCAAATTTTATCCGATCCGGCTGAAATTTGGTACATGGTGTTAGTATATGGTCTCTAACAACCATGCAAAAATTGGTCCACATCGGTCCATAATTATATATAGCCCCCATATAAACCGATCCCCCAATTTGGCTTGCGAGGCCTCTAAGAGAAGCAAATTTCATCCGATCCGGCTGAAATTTGGTACGTGATGTTAGTATATGGTCTCTAACAACCATGCATAAATTGGTCCACATCGGTTCATAATTATATATAGCCCCCATATAAACCGATCACCAGATTTGACCTCCGGAACCTCTTGGAAGACCAAAATTCATCTGATTCAGTTGAAATTTGGTACGTGGTGTTAATATATGGCCTCAAACTCCCATGCAAAAATTGGTCGATATCGGTCCATAATTATATATAGGCCCCATATAAACCGATCCCCAGATTTGACCTCCAGAGAAGAGCAAAATTCTTCCCATTCGGTTGGAATTTGGTACGTGATGTTAGTATATGGTATCCAACAACCATGCAGGAATTGGTTCCTATCAGTCCATAATTATAAATAGCTCCCATATAAACCGATCCCCAGGTTTGACCTCCGGTGCCTTTTGGAGAAGCAAAATTCATCCGATCTGCTTGAAATTTGGTACGTGCACACAAAAAAATTTTTTTCTGATTCAATCACGAAATTAATTGATCCAATTAATTTTTTAATTGAAATGTCTTCAATCACAGAATTGATAGTATCAATTAAAAAATTAATTGACAGTCAATTAAAAAATTAATTGATCCAATTAAATATTTAATTGATACTATTAATTTGTGTGATTGATTTTTATTTCAATTAAAAAATTTGTTGAATCAATTAAATTTTTAATTGAATATTTTTTAAAACTCAATTAAGATTTTAATTGGAAAAATTTTCGTGAAATTTTTTTCTGTGTGGTGGTAGTATATGATATTTAACAACCATGCCAAAAGTGGTCCATATCAGTCCATAATCGTACATATAAACCGATATAACCACATATAAACCGATCCCGAGATTTGGTTTTGGAACCTCTTGGAGGAGCAAATTTCATCCGACTGAGTTGAATTTTGGTACATTGTGCTAGTATATGGTCGTTAACAACCATGCCTAACTAGGTCCATATCGGTCTATAGTTATATATGGCCCTCAGATAAATCGATCCCCAATCACACAAAAATTGGTCCATATCAAGTTAATAATTGTATATAGCCCCCATATAAGCGATCCCCATATTTCAATTCTGGCTCTCTACGTACAAAAATTCCATATCGATTCGTAATTATTTGTAGACTTAACTATACTTTTTTTGTCTAATATATACCATGTATGGACTAAATCACAATTTAGAAAACGATGTTAAGAAGTTTTAAGATACCACAACCCAAGTAATTCGATTGTGGATGATAGTTTTTCGTTGAAGTTTCTACGCAATCCATGGTGGTGGGTACATAAGATTCGGCCTGGCTGAACTTGCGGCCGTATATACTTTTTTTTTTAATCTTCAAAATTCATCTTATTGATTTTTTGTATGTTTCTCAAAATTAACTCAAATTGACCAATCATATTTATATGTTGGTTGGAATCAAGTAATCGTCATGGGAGGTTGACTAAAATCTCGTTTAACGAAAAAGAGAAAAATCCACTTGGCATTGAAAGATGTTCGCAATCTAACTATTTTACTGGGTTACTAGGATATATTCTATACGAAACATTTTATTATTACATCTACGAATTATGTTTATAACTTGTGTTAAATTAAATGTTTTACAATATCGTTATTAAGCAGACAGATAGACCAACATGGCTGCGAGTGCGAGTCGGAATTTCAAAAATATCTAATCCTTATAGAATCTAAAAAACAAAATATTTTGATACGGTACACATCGAATGACAAAATTATTCATTCCATTTTGAAGTGTTTTTAAAATTCAATATTGTAGTCTACACTTGGCACCTATTGGCTGAAGACTTTGTCCATTAATATTACTGTGAGGTGGCAGTTTGGTTTAACTAATAATTTCTCCAATACTCTTCAAACATATTCGTCCATCTCTACCGTAATGATTTAATGATCAGATTTAATAATCATTCGTTATCTAAATGGCCATACTTGGTTTCCGACACCCATTGTGAACACAATACGAGTAAGCAATATGAAATTAATTGGGGGTATTATTATTCTAACATTCGAGGTTGCTTCTGCTTAAAATTTTGGATCAATAAACATTATATAAGAATTCTTAACATTGACGGCATATTATGGCAGAGCTGTTTGGAGTAATTAACTTCAAATAGCCTAATTAGATTAGGAGGTTAACAATTACTCATCAAATTCGTTTAAGGCCTTTATTTCATCATTAATTTTTATTCAACTTTTTTTTAAACAGATGAAGGCAAAGGTCTCTGGTAAAAAAAAAACTCCAAAATCATTCCGCTCAAAAAATCAAATTTTGGCTTAACTTTTCAGTGGCACGCTTTTAGAATGGTCTACTTTCAAAATTTGAATAAAATATAATTGTTGTTAGCATGCAAGTACAAGAAACCGTTGACTGTTATATGCTATCTATTGTACTATAATTAATGGTTTCATATTCAATATACATTTGGTTTCAAACCAAAGAAATACATTTACACAAAAACAATCAATATACAAAGGTTACGAAAATATGATATATTTTTAAAAAGGTTAATTTTATTGGTAAATGTATATTTTTACTTTTGTTTTTTGAGAGAGTGGGAAACTGAATAACACCTTCAAGCTACACAAAATTAAAGTTCATAAAAACTTCCATTAAAAATTAATTTTTACGCAAATAAACTATTACCTACGCTATAAAAGGTATAATCAAGCATTGGAAGTAATTTGTGATATAGGCAATAAAATCACATGGCGACTAAATATTCACATTGTATATAGGATTAAACATTGATTTAAAACTACATATAATTACCAAATAGAGATCTGACGATCTGAAAATGCTGTATTATTCAAATAATATGTTATGTACTATGAATTTAGAAAGTATATCATTGATACTAGAATCCCAAATTTCGGTTTGTCGTTTTTAAAAAACAGGCAGAAACATTGGGCCTCAGCGCTAGTTCGTACGTAGTGTCAGTGATCCCAGATGTAGGGAAAATCCTTTTTTGATGTGATTTTTTTCCCCAAAATTACAAGCGTAGTGGAAAACTATGCATCTAACTATATATAGCTTCCATATATACTTACACCAGAGTTGGGGAAATATGATAGACTGTTTCATATTTTAGACTCATTGTCAAATGGAATTTTCCTCCAATCCTGGATAGTTTCCACAGAGAATATATTTAATATGATATTTAAGTATGTCAAGTTTGATCTAATTTGGTTCAGATTTAGATAAAGCCTCCATATATTCGTTTTTCCGGTTTATACAAATATGGCCAAAATTCCCACACTTTACACAAAATTCTGTGATGATTTCCCCATATCTTAGTCATATCCCATACACTGTAATGCCAAAATTTTCACAGAACGGTTGAGTTTTAAATAAGTCTCAAAGTCGCCCGACTTGACCAAATAGTATATCACAACCCACACTTGAGCACATATCATGGCGAGATCTAAACAATATCATTGATTTTTACTAACATTGTGTTTCATCCCAAAGCGTTAGCCGATTTAAATTTTAATTCTAGAGTTTTTGTAGAAGTACAAAAAATTGTCTCCATTAAAAGTATTTGTATCTGGAAATGCATACCTTTATATAGCTCCCAAATTTGAAGTAGTTCAGATGGTAACACAAATGTTTGTCTACATAGTGGTGAGGGGTATAATATAGTCAACTCCGCCCTTTAGACTTTACTTACTTGTTTTGTCTAACATATACCTAATTAAACTAACTTACAATTTAGAAAGCGATGTTAAGAAGTTTAAAGATACCTTGCCATCGGTAAGTGTTACCATAACCCAAGTAATTCGATTGTGGATTACTGCCCGTCCGAACTTACGGACGTATATATTTGTAAAAATTTTAGTTCATTCTTGCTTTTATTAAAAAGAAGAATTTCATAAATGGTAGTTAAAAATTCAAAAATATCAGTTCGTTATTTGAACAACGCATTATGAAAATCTCAAAAAATGGGATACAATTTAGTTTAATTTTCCCATCAGGAAGTTCATTCTTCCCATACAACAGTCCATTTATTTTTCTGTGTATAAAACTCACAAGGGGTTCCTAAAGTCAAATCTGGGGATGGTTTTATATGTGGGCTATATATAATTATGGACCGATATGGACCAACTTTTGCATGAATGTTAGCAACCCTTTACTAACACCACGTAGCAAATTTGTATCGAATTGGATGAAATTTGCTCCTGAACCGATATGGACCAATTTTTGCATGAATGTTAAGGACCATATACTAACATCAAATTTCCAAATTTCAATCGGGTCGGATGAAATTGTTTCACTAAAAGGCTCCGCAAGCCAAATCTGGCAGTTCGTTTATATGGGAGCTATGCTTAAGGTGGATCGATAACAACTAATTGTGCCAAGTTCCATGTCGATTGATTGTTTCGTTCGAAAGAAGCTTGAATTCAACAGATGGATGGATATCGCTAGATCTACTCAAAATTTCACCACGACCCCAATATATATACTTTATGGGATCTTAGACCAATATTTCCATGTGTTACTAGCGGAATGACAAAGTTTATATACCCTCCACCAATCTATGGTGGAGGGTATAAAAAAATCATTGGCGCCAAATCTTTACAATATTAACAACGCCGTAGTCCATTTTTACTATTTTTGAGAAATGTAGGAAAAGTTTCTTCTGCTTTAGCTGGCATTGAACTTATTTGTGAGGACTTTGAGATTGGGGAAATTTCTTAATTATACCCTTCACCATTCTGTGGTACAGGGTATAATAAGTTTGTGCATTTGTATGTAACGCCAAGAAGGAAAAGTCTGAGACCCATCGTTTAGTATACCGATCGTCTTAGAATTAAATTCTGAGTCAATTTAGCGATGTCCGTCTGTCTGTCCGTCAACAAAGACAATCGCTATTGATTTTGGAAAAAATCGGTTCAGATTTAGATATAGCTGCCATATATATTTATCCCCAATCTGGTCATAATTGGGGTGGTTATCAACCAATTTTCTTCAAATTTCGTACATCCGAATATTTTATGAGTCTCGAAAAACTTGCAAAATCTGAGCCAAATCGGTTCAGATTTAGATATAGCTCCCATATATATCTTTCGTCCGATTTAGACTCATATGGCAACAGAGGCCAAAGTTTACTACTGATTTTCGTGAAATTTTGAGAGTAGAATTGACATTCTACCAATGCTTGGTAAATTTGATTGAATTCGGTTCAGATTTAGATATAGCTCCCATATATATCTTTCGTCCGATTTGCACTTATATGACCGCAAAAGCCAGAGTTTTGCCCTGAATTGCTTCAAATTTTGCACAAGGAGTACGTTTAATAGTATCGGTAAGTATGCCAAATTTAGTTGAAATCGGTACAGATTTAGATATAGCTCCCATATATAGCTTTCGCCCAATTTACACTCATATGACCACAGAGGCCAATGTTTTGCCCCGATTTAGTTGAAATTTTGCACAGGGAGTAGAATTAGCATTGTAGCTATACGTGCCAAATTTGGTTGAAATTGGTTCAGATTTAGATATATCTCCCATATATATCTTTCGCCCGATTTACACTCATATGACCACGGGGGCCAAAGTTATACTCCCATTTACGTGAAATTTTGCAGAGATTGCAGAATTATTATTCTAACTGTTTCATATTTTAGACCCATTTTCAATGGGATTTTGTCTAATTGACTGGATTGTTTCCACAGAGAATATATTTAATATGATATTTAAGTGTGTCAAGTTTGATCTAATTTGGTTCAGATTTAGATAAAGCCTCAATATATTCGTTTTTCCAGTTTATACAAATATGGCCAAAATTCCCACACTTTACACAAAATTCTGTGATGATTTCCCCATATTTTAGGTACTGTAATGCCAGAATTTCCACAGAATGGTTGAGTTTTAAATAAGGCTCCAAGTCGCCCGACTTGACCAAAAAATATATCACAACCCACACTTGAACACATATCTTGGCGAGATCTAACCAATATCCTTGTAAAATCGCCACTGATGAGTTGCAAAAATTGTAAATGTTACTAAAATTGTCATATATCTCGAATACATATGTATCGCCTGATAAATCATAAAAGCTCTTTTGTACAATTGCATTAAAATTTCTCTCGCTTCATATGTCCTATATTTTTTTACTAACATTGTGTTTCATCCCAGGACGCTATCGGATTTAAATTTTAATTCTAGAGATTTTGTAGAAGTACAAACAATTGGCTCCATTAAAAATATTTGTATCTGGAAATGGAAACCTTTATATAGCTCCCAGCAAATTTGAAGTAGTTGAGATGGCAACACAAATGTTGGTCTACATTGTTGTGAAGGGTAAAACATAATATAGTCGGTCCCGCCCGACTTTAGACTTTAGTTACTTGTTTTTATTTAAACTAATTAAAACAATATAAAATGTTTGCCATAAACGTACGTTAATTTTAGCATTAGTTTAACAACGGACTTTTTTCTGTGTTGTAGGAGCTATATAGGTGGGTGATAGCTTGAAAAAATTCGAAATATTTTTGTAAATTATAGAAAAAATATATTAGTTTTATAGATACAATCAATCAAAAACTCATATGCGAAAAACAATATATTGGTATTTGTTGTTTTGTTTTTTTTAATTAAAAATACAACAATCCAAATAAAAAATATGAAAAAGATAGTTATGAATATATATCCACAGTCTGTCAGAAACTCGGCTGGATATTGTATGAATAAATCAAATTTTAATGAAATGCAATTAAAGCAATCATCCATTCATACAAATAAAAACAAAAAGTTATAAATTTCCAAATATCAAAAACATCGTTCACAGACTCATTGGGTGTCCATCCAAATGAAGGGCCACAATTGAATTTGCATTTTTATGGCTTTATCTCTGTTGTTGTGTTTATAGGTTTTGGATGTTTCTTGACTAAATGCTGTTGGGTTTTACATAACTAAATTTGATATTAAATTCGAATTTGTTTTGATTCGAATAAATCAAAATATATGTTGATTGGCTGGTGGTGCTCTTTTCACAGCTTTGACAAGCGCAATTAAGCTCCGTTTTTTTTATTTAAAATTTTAATGAATGAAATCGGTGATAAATTTAGGGAAGTGATTTTTTTATGAGACGAAAATCCATTAAAATTCCATGTGGTGATTTAAATCGACATTTGCTATTACAAATAAAGATTTATTTTCCTTAAAATATTCGAATGCGTAACTTTATATAATTAATTAAAAATATACGGTTTGAAGGATCAATCATACGGGCGGACATAAAATTTGATCAATCTGTTTGTAATCGCTTATGTTATAGTTCATTAAGTTTTAATATCAAAAACCATGACATCCCAATCCCGATAATGTGTAATAAGTTTGATAAAGATCTCAAATCAAACGACAATATCAAAACGGCGATCGGACATATCGCCCAAAATGATTTTTGGGCGTCATAACCTCCCTTGGGGCGGTCAAATCGCCCAATTTTAGTTTTGGGCTTTATGTCCTCCCTCATCGCGGTCACATGCCCCGAAAAATTGGCGGAAAAAACATGCCCTAAATGAAATAGTTTTAATACCCAGTTTTGATTAACAAAACACGTACGGTATA
The DNA here is from genome assembly GCF_050003625.1 of Haematobia irritans. NCBI lineage: Eukaryota > Metazoa > Arthropoda > Insecta > Diptera > Muscidae > Haematobia > Haematobia irritans. The sequence goes on along the minus strand of NC_134399.1, from coordinate 79,382,470 downwards.
TAATTCAAAAGGCCGTTACTACACGGACGAAAAATACTGTTTCTCCTATGTTTGGGTGTAAAAATTATATGTTTGGAACTCAAATTTTTTAACACAATATTTTTACGTGCAATCATATAATGTTTATAAACTAGCATAACATGTTTGGGACATATATTTCAATATGTTAAAACATATTATGTTTGGGACATAAAATGTTTGTAAATATAATAACTTAGATGCAAACATATATTAATTTGGAAATAGCCTATAAACATATATGTGTTTAGAAAGAGAGACCTAGAGAGTATGCTGCAGTTATTTGAAGAACCCTTCAGCATCATGTCGATCATCTCATCTCTTTCCAATTTTCATTTTAAAATACATAAATTTTAATTCATCATTTGTCTGGTTTGCTTAATAAGAAAAAAATTAGCATTTTCGAATTTTAATGTTTCAATATATAAATTTAAATGCATTTGAGCTGAAACTGACCTATTTCACGAGCGAAAGAAGTCTTCATAGTGCCACTTTAGCAGCTTTTCCATTTCGTCGCAAGCTGAGAAGAAAGCCAGGATATCAACGGACATATTGTCCATATGTAGCATTGGGGAATATTTCCTGTTTTATTTTAAAGAAATTTGTCTTAAATTTTGCGTAAATTGCGTGTTGTAATCACACTACAGCTTTCAACGATAGATCAATTATTTTGAAATTTGGCTCCGATTCGCTTTATTACCTCACATCATGCCTATATCGCTCCATGTTTGAATATATCTCTCATATAATAGCTCTCAAGGAAATACGGATGTAGTTTATGTACACAAATCAGTTATGCCGAGTGTGGTGTGTATCGGCCTATATCTTGATATATATCGGTAAGTATTTAATGTAGTCCCCATACACACCGGAATCTCGATTAAATATCTTTATCATCCAAACTGCCCGAAACAAGGAGTATAATTTGCCGATTTTACTCAATAGAGTAATGGTGGTAAAAATCGAATGCTAAAAATTCGACGATTGTTTCCCGCTCGTACTCCTGGACCACGGAGTCAAAAAATATGTCAATTTTACAGAGATAATGTCCTTAAAACAGTATTGAAGACAGAAGGCAATGCAGGTAAACAATTCGGCCGCAGGCATACTTCAACAGGACTCAGCATCATCGCAATCAGTACGCGTCAACTAATTTTAATTTTAGATTTACAGCCAGATAGCTCCCTAAAACATGTCTTTATTTTAGAGAAACCGCACCTTTGGCTCGGAATCAATGCCAAAATCCTTAAGGGAAGGCCAAAATCTTTGGATCGAAGTAAACTGTTTTTGGAATGTACACTCAAAAACATTGAACCCCACAGGAAGGAACATTTTGGTCACGCCGCTTTCACAAAAATAAATAATGTTTTTGACAAATTCAATAAAATTAATTAGACATAATTAATTTGTTTCACTTGCTAAAGAAACTTTCGTAGTTTGAAGGAAAAAATTGTTAAGAATTTTTAAAATGTCTTTATTACCATATGTTACGAAGTTCAAGATGGGCGCATTACTGGTAAAATTTACAAAAGTTAAGAAATTATAAACTATTTTGAGGAATACACAAATTTATGCTTCATTTGTGTAAACTTTTTCCCCTTTTTTAGTTCTTGTAACTAATGTACACAAAAAATTATTAAGGTAGGAAAAAATGTGTCAAAACATAACATAATAATTCCATAAACTAAATTAGAATTAAATTGGCTTTAGTGCCACATAGGGTTAACTTTTTTGAGCTCCCATATAGTTGACGAGTAGTTGACTTCCGTAGCCTCGTAAAGGATCAAATTTCATCCGATGCGGTTGAAATTTAGTGAGTATATACTTATTAATAATCATGTAAAAAAGTGGTCCATATCGGTTCATAACTTTAACTCCATTATAAACCGACTCCCAAGATTTTACTTTTCGAGTCTCATGAAACGTTATTCCATCCGGTCTCATTGAATTTGGAAATGGGTTGATATCCGTTCATAATTATAGACTGCTCTATAGGCATTTAATATTCCTTTTTATACCCTGCGCCACACTGTGAAACAGAGTATTATAAGTTAGTGCATGTGTTTGACACATGGTCTATTTTTTTTTAAGAAATCGGTTCTAATTTAGCTATAGGTCCCAAATATATGTTTCGCCCGATATATACTTATGTGGATCCAGAAGCCAGAGTTTTTCCCTGATGTGCTTTAAATTTTGCAAAAAGAGTGAAACTAATAGTGGCATGAAATGTGTTTGAAATTTGGTTGTAATCGGTTCAGATTTTGATATAGCTCCCATATATATCGTTCGCCCGATTTACACTCATATGACCACATAGACAAAATTTTATCTCAGATTTACTTAAAATTTTGAATAGAGAGTAGAAATAACATTCTGGATATATATGGTAATTTTGGTTGAAATCCGTTCTGAAATCCGATCAGATTCCGATATAGCTCCAATATATACATTTCGCCCGATTTACACTCATATGATTAAAGAGACAAAATTTTAACAAACATTCTAACTAAACATGACAATTTTGTTTGAAATCAGTTCAGACTAAAATATAGACTCCATATATATTTTTCGGCCGATTTTCACTCATATGACCACAGATGTTAAAGAAGTAATCCGATGTACGTGAAATTTTACAAGGAGTAAAAACAACATTGTATTTAACATATGCATATCAAATTTGGATGAAATCGGTTTAGATTTAGATATGGCTTCCATGTATATGTGTTTACGATTTGGGGAAAAATTACCACAATACCAACATGTTTCTTGTAAAAACACTACTATTAGGTCGAAAACTTGTACAAATGACCCAAGTTTTCAAATATTTATAGTAACTATTTATCGCCCGATAAATCATAACTGCGAAGTTGTCTAAAAATTGCTTTATATTTAAATATTTACCATATTTTTATACCCTCCACCATAGGATGGGGGAATATTAACTTTGTCATTCCGTTTGTAACACATCGAAATATTGCTCTAAGACCCCATAAAGAATATATATTGAGGGTCGTGTTGAAATTCTGAGTCGATCTAAGTCTGTCCGTCCGTCCGTCTGTTGAAATCACGCTAACTTCCGAACGAAACAAGCAATCGAGTTGAAACTTGGCATAAGTAGTTGTTATTCATGTAGATCGGATGGTATTGCAAATGGGCCATATTGGGCAACTTTTATGTATAGCCCCCATATAAACCGACCCCCAGATTTGGTTTGCGGAGCCTCAAAGAGAAGCAAATTTCATCCGATCCGGTTGAAAACAAAATAGAGCCCCCATCTAAACCGATCCCCAGATTTGAACTCCTCTTAGAAGAGCACAATTCATCCGATCCGATTAAAATTTGGTAACGAGGTGTAAGTATATGGTACCTAACAACCATGCAAAAATTTGTCCATATCGGTCCATAATTATATATAGCCCCCATATAAACCGATCCCCAGATTTTACCTCCGGAGCACTTTAGAGGAGCAAAATTCACCCGATCCGGTTGAAATTTGGAACATGGAGTTAGTATATGGACTCCATGCCAGAATTGGTCCATATCGGTCCATAATTATATATAGCCCCGATATAAACCTTTATCCAGATTTGATCTCCGGAGCCTCTTGGAGGAGCAAAATTCATCCGATCCGGTTCAAATTTGGAACGTGGTGTTAGTATATGGCTGCTAACAACCATGCTAAAATTGTTCCATATCGGCCTATAGTTACTTATAGCCGATCCCCAATCACACAAAAATTGGTCCATATAGCCAAAAATAATTTAGCAAAATTTTATTTTTATAGAAAATTTTGTTAAAATTGTATTTCTATAGAAAATTTTGTCAAAATTTTATTTCTGTAGAAAATGTTGACAAAATTTTATTTCTATAGAAAATTTCGTCAAAATGAATTTATGTATTTAATCGGCTTTTTTGTCTAATATATACCACGTATTGAGTAACTTACTATTTAGAAGACAGTGCTAAGAAGTTTTAAGATACCTTGCCGGCGGCAAGTTTTACCGCTACCCTAGTAATTCGATTATGGATGACAGTCTTTAGTAGAAGTTTCTACGCAATCCATGGTGGAGGGTACATAAGATTCGGCTGGCCGAACCTACGGCCGTATTACTTGTTTTTACTAACACACAAAAAAATGTCAATAAATTTGATTGTCAATACAATTAAAATAATGCTTAATTTTTAATTTGTAAATACAATAACGATTTTAGTCACTTTAGCAACCAATTTTGTTATATCAACAAACATTTTGTTATATCAACAAAAATTTTGTTGAACTTAAAAATTTTCTGTAACAACAATTGTTGTTAGCTCAAAAATTATAATATTATTTTCTGTGAATGTTGCGTTTCACCCCAAGGCGTTAACCGACTTAAGTTTTAAGTCTATGTATTTTTAGAAGTCTAACAAATTTTGTCTCGATCTGGTCAGTTTTAAATATATGTATATGGGAACATAACTATTTACATATAGAACCCAACAAATTTGAAGGACTTCACTAAAAAAAAAGCATTCCCGGTTCCAAAGATTTTGTCTTTACTTTAAAAATTTTGGTATTGATTCCGATCCAAAGAAGCGGAGAATAAAAGTAAGGATACTTTTAAGATACAATTCTCTTTTAAATTTGGGTTTTGTGTACGAGTTAACGACAACTTTATTTTCCAAATCAAGACTCGACTTCCAGTGGAAATTATGCTATGTTTCAAGTACAAAACGTCTTTAAAATAAAGTGTTGAAAAACATGTTCTATATTTGAACGAAAATACAACAAATTTTAAGACAATTTCATTAAATTAAAGTCAAGTTTCATTAAATTAATTCAATTAAATTAAAGTCAAGTTGACCTTTTTCTTTCATGTTATGATACCCATTTTTAATCACTTAATTATAAGTTATTAGAAATGGGTATAATTTAATCACTTAATTATAAGGACAATATGATATCATTAAAAAGTATATCGACTTTTGGACAAGGAAAAAACTTTATATTGGAGAAATGCGTCTTCTATGCTAAGCTAAATTTTGCATTCGTATTTTAAAGACATGAATTCTTTGACCTCACGACAATATTTTTTCAGTGTTGACATGGTATCAAGAATGTAAATGTACAAAGTGGTGCAAGGTATATTATAGTTGGCACCGCCCGATTTTAAACTTTTTTTACTTGTTTTATTTCACAAAGACTACATATGGACAACGTTACAAGTTAGTAGACAATTTTAATAAAACTTAAGATATCTCGCCATCGGCAACTGTCACAACAACCCAAGTAATTCGATTGTGGATGACATACTTTAGTACAACTTTGAGCGCAATCCATGATGGAGGATACATAATTTTCGGCCTGGCCTGGAATCAATATATTTAATATTTTTTTTTGAATTTTCTAAAATTAACCTACATTTTTCTTTTTTGAGTATAGTAGAAATGCAAAGTCTGATGTATATACATATGATTAAGATTTCGAAATTAAGCAAAAGAAAGATATAGACATTTTTAATCTATTTATTAATGTGATCGCTTAATAATCGGTTCACCCTTCATTACTGAGAATCACTACTACAAATTTATTGTCAAGTAGTTTTTTTTTTGTTTTGTAAGAGTTTAGTGCACTATGGTTACACTGAAAAGAATATTGTCGTGAGACCAAAGATTTCATGTCCTTAAAATACGAATGCGTTTTTTGCTTAACATAGAAGACGCATTTCTATGATATAAAGTTTTCTTCCTTGTCCGAAAGAGGATGAACTTTTCTATAAAGTAGTTTTTTCCTTATAATTAATCGATTCAAATTAAAAATGGGTATCCTAAAAGTAAAGAAAATTTTGTTTGACTACGGTCAACTTGTCTTTAATAATTGTGAAAAATTCTTCAAAATTAAAGATATTGTCTTTAAATTTGTTGTCCTTTTGCATCTTGACAGCAAAGCAAAAAAGCGTTTAAAAATAGGAGACGTTTTTCAACACTTTATTTTAAAGATGATTTTTACTGGAGACATAGCATAATTTCTACTTGAAGTCGAGTCTGAATTTGAAAATTTAAATTGTCGTTAACACGTTTTTAAAGGACCATAATTGCATATGAAGAAAAAAACCATAAAAACGAATAAATTAAAATTTGCTGCCTAGAAGCAAGTACGCAAAACTTAAATTTAAAAGACAATTCTGTCTTTAAAATATCTTTACTTCAATTCTCCGCTTCGTTGGCTTGGAATCAATACCAAAATCATTAGTGTAAAGACAAAATCTTTGGAACCGGGCATGCTTTTTTTTAGTGTAGAAAATCTGGCAATGTTTTGACTATGAAACTGTGTCCGTGATTTCCAAACGAATTTTTCCAAAACGAGTATTTTTGTAGTCTTACTTATGCTACTGTAGGACACAGGTTAATTTACCTTAAAAATGTAAGGTACATTCCTGATATTATATATGCGATTCATTAGTTGAAAAAAATATTTATAAAATTAAACTTGTCTTTCAGCCTACCACAGATTCATGTTTCCTTTATACTTAATTTGATTTCTCTCAAAGTTATGCATCGAAATTTCAATTTGAAACTAACAAAATGTGTTAATTGCATAATCATATTTAATGTTAAATTTTCCACCGAGTATGCCAAGCATCCAACAAACAAAAAAAAACATAAAGATAGTAAACAAACCGACATTTTATAAGACGAAATTTAATACCATCATATTTCACACTTGTTTGCTCATTATCGAGTGATATGAACTGAAGTGCAGGTCGTATTTATTTTTTCTTGACGATTCATCCACCATTTATGTAATTTCAGTCACCATGACCACACAATTTTTACTTTTGAGCGGCTTTCTTTAACTCTGTTTTATGATATTGATATGTCTTTCATTATTTTTGGTTTTCTTGTGAACAAACGTGAGGTAGGCTTGTAAAAATATGCTGGTATAATTGGCCTGTGAATTATTCAGGCCTAAAGGCATCGATATGCTTGATGTATTCAATAATTAAGAAATCCATTTTCATTAGCTTCATGTATGAAATGAGAGAAATATTTTAAGAAATTATCAAATTAGTATTATGAATCTATCATAAATGGTAAATGTGCCTATAAATTCGAAAGCTTATTTGAATTAAGAAAATTCGGTTACAGTGATAGACTATGACATCAAACGCTCTTCGTAAATTAGCCCATTGTGGTGTCATATGAACTAAAAGCATTTCCTAATTTTACTAACCCTTCCCCAAGAAAATAAACATTTCTTTATAACCTTAAAATGATACCTAAATCCATTTAAGGGGATTTATTAAACCCTAAACCACATAGTGGTCAGGATATAATAAGTTTGCCACAAAATGTGCCTACCAGAAATATTGATTTTAGACCCCATAAAATATATACCGATCGACTCAGAATCACCTCCTGAGTCGATCTAGCGCTTGGTGTCCGTCCGTTCGTCTGTCCATGTATTTGTTGTTCACAGAATTCCGGTCGCAATTATTAACCGATTTTGATGAAATTTGGTACAGGGAGTTTGGTACGGATCGTCATCAAATTTGGCAAAACGTAATCTTTTGCATTGCCCTTCAAGTCTGCAAAATTTCATCCAAATCGGTTCAGATTTAGATATGGCTCTCATATATATGTATCGCCCGATTTTTCCCAAATTTGGCCAAAAAGCCCTTATTTATCAACCGATCTTACTCAAAGTTGGCTAAATGCAATCTTCTATAACACTAACTATATGTGCAAAAAAATCATCCAAATAGGTTCAGATTTAGATATAGCTCCCACATATATGTACCGCCCGATTTCCTCAAATTTCGCCATAGAACCTTTATTTATTATCCGATCTTACTCAAAGTTGGCTAGATCCAGTCCTCTATAGTACTAACTATATGTGCAAAATTTCGTCGAAATCGGTTTAGATGTAAATATAGCACCCATATATGTATCGCCCGATTTTGAAAAATTCGCCCTAATAACTTTATGTTTGACCATACAGGCCTCATTTCGTAACTGACCTTACTCAAATCTTGCACAAGGTAACCTTTTGTGGTATTAATCAAACCCGCAAAACATTATGCAAATTGGTTCAGATTAACATATAGCTTCCATATATATGCATCGCTCGATTTTCCCAAATTTGGCAATAATACTCTTATTTAAAACCCAATGTTACTCAAATTTCAAATTTTGATGTACTAGCCGATCGTATTTATACGTACTTGTAGCTCTTACATAAAAATATTGCTCGTTTTTTACAAATTTGGGTTTTTAATAATGGGCTCAATATTAGTGGCAATATCAACTACAGCCAGTGTTGTAGGTGCAATATCAACTACAGCCAGTGTTGCTAGAAGTAGGGGAAATTACCTATATGTAGGATTTTTTTTAATATTTAGCGTCTTGTAGGGACGTAGGACCACAATGTAGGGACATTTTCACTCAACACAATTTGTAATAGTTTTGACATTTTGGTGGCTCTAGAGGAGGAAAGGCTTGATCTTTAACAATGTGTGGTTACAACAGTTACCACTCGTGCCAAAAAAATCTAACAAAATTTGGAGATTACCACAAATCTACTAAACAAATATTGCTAAAGATATTTTTGTCAAACCTTTATTCCTGTAGAAAATTTTGTCAACATTTTATTTCTATAGAAAATTTTGTAAAAATTGTATTTCTATAGAATTTTTTTTTTTTCAAAATAATATTTCTATAAAAAATTTTCTCAAAATTTTATTTCCATGGAATTTTTTCTCAAAATTTTATTTCTATAGAATTATTATTACATCCTAAGTTATATACGTTGCATTTTCATGTTTTAAGATTATAAAGTACTATGAAAATATTGTCGTGAGATCAAAGATTTCATGTCTTTAAAATACGAATGCAAATTTTGCTTAGCATAGAAGACGCATTTCTCTAATATAAAGTTTTTTTCCTTGTCCAAAGTCGATAAACTTTTCAATGAAGTCGTATTGTCTAGTCAACTTGACTTTAATAATTCAGAAAAATGTTTTAAAATTATTGAAATTGTCTTTGACTACAAAGCAAAAAATCTTTCAAATATAGGCCACGTTTTTCAACACTTTATTTAAAAGACGTTTTTTACTTGAAACATAGCATAATTTCTACTGGAAGTCGAGTCTGAATTTTGAAAATAAAGTTGTCATTAACTCGCTTTTAAAGGACTTTGATAGCATATGAAGAAAACAAGCTGAAAAAACGAAAAAATTTGCTTCCTAGAAGCAAGTACACCAAACCCAAAGAAAAAAAGAGAATTGTGTCTTAAAAGTATCCTTATTTGTATTCTCCGCTTCTTTGGCTCGGAATCGATACCAAAATTTTTAAAGTAAAGAGAAAATCTTTATAACCGAGCATGCTTTTTTTCAGTGTAGTTGTTGTGTTTATAAGAGGTAAGGGGGTTTGACCCTATGACGATAAGAATACTTGCAGATAACTGGATACACCACTGCAAAAAATTCAGCACAGACTAGGTAATAGTTATAAGACAGAAATATTTTCTTTTGGAAAATAGGAAAAATATAAGATACGTTTAATAAGCAGATCAAGTCTTTTTTGTTAAAACAATATGATAAAGAATAACAACAAAAAAACTTTGTAGCATTAGAAGTAAATGTTGCCTGTTTATCTTCAATCGCCAAATTAATTGATCCAATAAAATTTTAATTGAAATGTCTTCCCATCACAGAAATATAGCACGAATTTCCACCTTCAATTAAAAATTTAACTGGATAATTTTTGGTGGTATTTTTATTTTTGATAACATAGGGCATCATATGATTAATGTTATTGATGTAGGTCGTATGGTATTACCAATGGCTCATATCGGTCCTCTTTCATGTATAGCCCTCTTATAAAACGACCCCCATATTTGCAAATTGTATCGGATCCGGTTAAAATTTGGTACGTAATGTTAGTGACTTCTTTCTAATAACCATACAAAAATTAGTCCATATCAGTCCATAAATATATCCAGACCCCTTACACCATAATCCGATACCCAGATTTGACTTTTGTAGAAGTTAATTTCATCCGAAATTTGGTATCTGATGTTAACTTTGGTATGTTATGTTAAATCATGCACAAATTGATCAACATACACCCACACTGAAAAATATTTACTTGGTATTAAAGATTACGCGTATTATATTTTAGGATGCGCAATTTACAAAATGTTAAAGACATATTTCCTTAAAACAATGAAATTTTAATTAAAAGAAAGTTTATAATCTTTACTTCAAAAGTTTTTATACCCTTAACGACATAGTGGTCAGGGTATAATAACTTTGATCTGCAAAAAAAGTGCCTACCAGGAATATTGATTTTAGACCCCATAAAATATAAATATATACACAAGGACGATTTCGATTTCGACAAATGGGGTCGAAATCGGTTCAGATTTAGATATAGCTCCCATATATATATGTCGCCCGATTTTGTCAAATTTGAACATAAAACCCTTATTTATTACCCTATCTTATATATAATAACTTTGATCTGCAAAAAAAGTGTCTACCAGGAATATTGATTTTAGACCCCATAAAATATAAATATATACACAAGGACGATTTCGATTTCGACAAATGGGGTCGAAATCGGTTCAGATTTAGATGTAGCTCCCATATATATATGTCGCCCGATTTTGTCAAATTTGAACATAAAACCCTTATTTATTACCCTATCTTACTCAAGTTGGCTAGATCTAGTCTTCTAGAGTACGAAATGTATGTTAGTACTATAGAAGACTAGACAAATTGGTCCAACCCACCCATATTTGTATATAACTCCCACATAAACCGATCCTCTCCGTAGATTCCGCAGGCTTTTGTGGTACCGAATTTCATCCGATCCCATTGAAATTTGGTAGTTATGTCAGTATATGCTTTCTAATAAAGATATAAAAATTGGTCCATATCAGTTGATAATTATATATGGCTCCCATATAAGCCGACTTTTGGAGCCTTATGGAAGCAAATTTTATCCGATCCGGTTAAAATTATCATGCGTTAATTGGTTCGTAAATATTTATACACTCTTTTATATACCGATTAAGAACTAACTTTTAGTACTTTTAGTTAAATGTGGTATCACAATGGACTGAATAGTCTAAGTGAGCCTGAATTTTAATCGGGCTGCCACTTTAACCTAACCTAACCTAAGAACTAACATGGCTTACTCTGCCTCCTTTTATCCATATGGACGGTACACAAAATTCTACATGGCCTTGTCCTTATTTGTATTTGGATATATGACAAGTTTGTTGCTTAAGTCTTTTGAATGTAATGTAGTTGCTAAGTTAGTGCTGTCATTCAGGATATAATTATGTTATATATAATTATGTTTATGGAAGTCAATGCTTAGTATGCGTGATCATGGTTCAGTCCCAGTTTCGACCAAACATCGAAAGGTTGTTCAGCCGTGGATTATCCTTTCTCGGTGATGCTGGTGACATTTACGAGTATTTTAAAGCTTCTCTACGTGGTTTTACCGCAAAGTGAAATGCTGTTCAGACTTGGCTATAAAAAGGAGGAACATTGCCAGTGAGATAAATATAGAATCGGGCAGCACTCATCGGTAACAGAGCAAATGAACAACTGTGGTACCTCAATGGACTGAATTGTCCAAGTGAGCTAAAATATCGGGCTGTCACTATAACTAAACTATTATTTCGATCAGGTCAATTTTGGAAACATCCTACAATTTGCATGTTGTAATGTTGATGTTTATCTTTTTGCCCATCATCATCCTACAGTACATCGTCACATCTATCTGTGATGTAAGTTTACTTGAATATATGAACACAAAATATAAAAGTTTTCATTTGCATGTTAATTGAATTTATTGCATGTCACGCTTCTCTCATAAACACCGAACGAATCAAACAAGAAACTGAGATTATCTCTGTTTAAGCATCAACCATCAATGTCTGTATTTTGTGAAGACGATCCACTAGAAGCTTGCAACAACTGCTACCAATGGATATTGCGTGGTAGGTTAATGGTGAACTGGTTTTTACAGTCCCCTTTCTTTTTCTCGCTTCTTTTACTAGCCAATACGGTAAGACAATTTCTTCAAGAGTTGATGCTTGAAGATAAATTCACTTTTACTACACTGAAAAGAATTGGTTTCTTTTTTAAATGGTGTTTAATAAAGCAAGTGAGCAAAGTAGAAAGTCGAGCGGAACCGACTATGTCACACCCTAAACCACTCGTACTGAATTAGTAAACATAAGCATTTATGGGGTATCATTGAAATAAGTTTGAAAGATAAACTGTATTTCCATATTTAAGAAAATTAAGAGGTAAAATTTTATGGAAGCTTTGTCTCAATCTGACAGAAATCCCTGATATTAGAAACTACCCAGCTTCCAAAAAGGTATCCCAAATTTGTGATCGGGAATTAGTGCAAACTTGTATCATCTCCAATAAATTTAACATGAACTTATCATAGGGCGGAAGCACTCCATTTTTGGATCCTTTGCATTGTTTTAAAAGTTATGCCTTGGAAGTTCATTTGGATGAAGAAATTTAAAAAACTAAACCACAATTTTTTTTCCAATTTCACTTTTTATTAGTATTTTTGTTAAACTTTTATTTTCTTATTAGCTAATATTTACTAATTGAAAAAGTTTTTCGCTTCCACCGGGTCTGTTGGCACCGTAATAGATCGCCATAGCACGCTCAGCCACAAACGCCTTTGAACACGATGCATCAAAACGTCTATTCAAAAGTTTGTGATGACACCACGGAAGGCGTTCTAACTACTTCTTGAGATGTTCGTTTTTATTATAAATGAAACAAGTATATACAGCAGTAAGTTCGGCCGGGCTGAATCTTAAATACCCACCACCATGAACCAAATATTAGAGTTTCCTTTGAAATTTCAGGAGGGCTAGAGAGCTTGAGGGCTTGAGGACACTTCCCGAAGATAAATTTAAAAATTTCACCTATGAGGACTATATCAGATTCTGGATTTATAAGAACCATTTTTGAGTTTTAGAGGAATCATTAACATCTCTTGTAAGTGTGCAAGAAAATTATAAAATAACGTCTTGATTTGAAATCTTAAATCTGTAGATTTTCACCCGAGAAGTAAAATCTGGAAATTTTACATTGAGTTGAGCAATTTTCATGATCAGGGCGCCTTCTATACCCTCAAGAAGTGAAGTCGGTCTATATGGTGGCATTACCAAAAGTACCGATAAAAACTTAATCCGATACACGTTTTGGTGAGCCTAAAATACCATAATATTTACAATTTCAAGCAAATCGGATAAAAACTACGGTTTCTAGAAACCCAAGGAGTTAAATCGGGAGATCGTTCTTATGGGGGCTATACTAAAATATGGACCGATATTCACCGTTTTCGGCACACCTCTTTATGGCCCGAAAATACACCTAGATTTCCTATTTCAGGCAAATTGGATAAAAACTACGGATTCTATAAGCCCAAGAAGTAAAGTCGGGAGATCGGTCTATATGGGGGCTATACCAAAACATGCACTGACACTCACCATTTTTGGCACACCTCTTCAAGGTTCCAAAATACCTCTAGATTTTCAATTTCGCGCAAATTGGATGAAAACTACGGTTTCTATAAGCGAAAGACCCCAAATCGAGAGGACGGTTTATATGGGGGCTATACCAAAACATGGACCGACACTCACCATTTTTGGCACACCTCTTCAAGGTCCCAAAATATCTCTAGATTTTCAATTTCGCGCAAATTGGATGAAAACTACGGTTTCTATAAGCGAAAGACCCCAAATCGGGAGGTCGGTTTATATGGGGGCTATACCAAAACATGGCCCGATATAGCCCATCTTCGAACTTGACCTGCGCACAGACAAAAAACGATTATGTGCCAAATTTCAGGACGATAGCTCCATTATTGAATGCTGTAGCGTGATTACAACAGACAGCCAGACAGACGGACAGACGGACATGCTTATATCGTCTTAGAATTTTTCCCTGATCAAGAATATATATACTTTATATAGTCGGAAATCGATATTTCGATGCGTTACAAACGGAATGACAAACTTATTATACCCCGTCACCATTCTATGGTGGTGGGTATAAAAACAAGTATAAACGGCCGTAAGTTCGGCCAGGCCGAATCTTATGTACCCTCCACCATGGATTGCGTAGAAACATCTACGAAAGACTGTTATACACAATCGAATTACTTGGGTTGTGGTATCTTAAATCGTTTTCTAAATTGTGAGTTAGTCCACACGTGGTATATGTTAGACAAAAAGGTATGTAAGTCTACAAATATTTACGAATCGATATGGACTTTGCACGGTACGTAGGGAGCCAGAATTGAAATAAGGAGGTCTCTTATATGAGGGCTATATACAATTAAGAACTTGATATGGTCCAATTTTTGTGTGATTGGGAATCGATTTATATGAGGGCTATATATAACTATAGACCGATATGGACCTGTTTAGGCATGGTTGTTAACGGCCATATACTAGCACAATGTACCAAATTTCAACTGACTCGGAGGAAATTTACTCCTCCAAGAGGCTCCAAAACCAAATCTCGGGATTGGTTTATATGGGGGCTATATATGATTATGGACTGATATGGACCACTTTTGGAATGGTTGTTAAATATCATATACTACCACCACGTACCAAATTTCAACCAGATCTATATATAATTATGGACTGATATGAACTAATTCATGCATGGTTGTTGGATACCATATACTAACATCACGTACCAAATTTCAACCGACTCCGATGAATTTTGCACTTCCAAGGGGCTCCGGAGGTCAAATCTGGGGATCGGTTTATATGGGGCTATACGTAATTATGGACTGATTTCGACCAATGTTTGCATGGGTGTTTGAGGCCATATATTAACACCACGTACCAAATATCAACTGAACCAGATGAATTTTGGTCTTCCAAGAGGCTCCGGAGGTCAAATCTGGCGATCGGTTTATATGGGGCTATATATAATTATACACCGATGTGGACCAATTTTTGCATGGTCATTAGAGACCATATGCTAACACCATGTACCAAATTTCAGCCGGATAGGATGAAATTTGCTTCTCTTAGAGGCTCCGCAAGCCAAATCGGGGGATCGGTTTATATGGGGGCTATATATAATTATGGACAGGTATGGACCAATTTTTGCATGGTTGTTAGAGACCATATATTAACACCATGTACCAAATTTCAGCCGGATCGGACGAAATTTGCTTTTCTTAGAGTGTCTGCAAGCCAAATTTGGGGGTCCGTTTATATGGGGGCTATACGTAAAAGTGGACCGATGTGGCCCATTTGCAATACCATCTGACCTACATCAATAACAACTACTTGTGCCAAGTTTCAAGTCGATAGCTTGTTTCGTTCGGAAGTTAGCGTGATTTCAACAGACGGACGGACGGACGGACGGACATGCTCAGATCGACTCAGAATTTCACCACGACCCAGAATATATATACTTTATGGGGTCTTAGAGCAATATTTCGATGTGTTACAAACGGAATGACAAAGTTAGTATTTTATTATATTTATAATATATTATTGAAATTGTCTTTAAATTTGTTGTCTTTTTGCATCTTGACTACAAAGCGAAAAATCGTTCAAATACATTACATGTTTTGCAACACTTTATTTTAAAGAGTTTTTTACTTGAAACATAGCATAATTTCTACTGGAAGTCGAGCCTGAATTTCGAAAATAAAGTTGTCTTTAACTCGTTTTTAAAGGACTTTGGTAGCATATAAAGAAAAACGAAAAAACGAAAAAACGAAAAATTAAAATTTGCTTCCTAGAAGCATGTACACAAAACCCAAATTTAAAAGAGAATTGTGTCTTAAAAGTATCCTTACTTGTATTCTCCGATTCTTTGGCTCGGAATCAATACCAAAATTAAAGTAAAGACAAAATCTTTGGAATCGTGCATGCTTTTCTTTCAGTGTGGATGAATTTTTGATTGTGAGAAGGCATATATTGCCATCAATTTGGATGGTACTTAAAGGACGTATACTACCATAACGTTCCAGATTTCAACGGGATGGGATGAAATGTATGTGGCATGGTTTATGTGGTGGCTGTATATAATTACAAAACGGACGAATGGGGTATAAGACCAATATTTCGGAAATAAAACATTTGTGTGAAATAAAAACATTTGTAAAAAAAATCTTTAAATTAGCTGATATTTGGAAATAAAGGCAAATGGCTTCATATATATGGTGAGATTTTTTAGAATGTTTCATTGATTGATTGATAAATTTTGTTTTTGTATTTTGTTTGAAGTTAGGGAAAATATTTTCGCTTTAAAGTATCTAATATGATTGGATTTATTCCCTAAAATATCTTTATTCTAAAGAAGTTGGCTTAGAACAATATATTGAAATGAAAACAAATATTTTTGAATGTATGTCAAATGTTTTTTTTTTCGGTGTACTAACTCAGGTACAATCCCAGACAACATTCAATTTCATTTATAGATACTGCGACGTCGACTACTTTCTCCTTAGCTGCAAATTAAGTTGCCAACAGTCGATGAACTTGCCTCGCCGCAGGCAGGATGGCTTTTGGTGTCATTTTTGAATTTCTCCAGTCTTTAGCATTTTTTTTCATTTTAGAGCCAGATAAGAAAAAAAAATAAAGATGGAAAAGTGGTAGCGAAGGAGCAGAGAAATACACTATACAATTATTGAAAACTGTTAGAATTGGGAAAATAGTAAAGTAAAAACTATTTTGTTCGCATAATTGATATATTCTCATAAAAGTCAAATATTTCTTTTTACCATATATCACTATAAAACCAAGGTAAGCTGGACTCGATCTAACATATGTATAAAGTAAAGAAAATATGAAGTCTGTACCATACTATAGACCAATATTTTCGATACCGTCTAGAGAGCTATATAAAGTATAATGTTTTAGCTATTACGATTTTGGCCACCATGCGAAAATTGGTTCATATCGTTTAATAATTATTTATAGACTCCTCTATATCAAGAACTAAAGAGGGTTTTTGTAGATACATGCAAAAAAAAAAACGTTTGGAAAACTTGTATCGAACAGGTTGTTCATTTGCTAGTTTTTTTTTTTTTTTTTGATTTTCTTCGAAAATTTAAAATTTTTATAACCAAAAAAATTTTGTTACAAAATTTTTATTTTTGCAACAAAAAAATAATTTTTGTTCCAAAACTACTGTACATTTCGTTCATATCAAACAATGTTCTTGACATTTAATATAGTAGTATGAAATGCCGGACATCTTTTCGAAGTATTGCGAATATTTTGTATAATTAAATGATTTACGTTTTCAAAAGTTACATTTTGTTGTTTCGACTAAATGTATGCTTCTATTAAATAAATTTTCTTTACATCGACTCATTGTTGCCGTAAACTATACCCCAGAAATATAACTGCTTATCTGTGTGCGTTGATGGCCATAGCGGTAATTGTCCATTGTTGACAATAACAGCTACACAACTTAGTGGATAGTATTTTTCGCTTACAAACTGTATGATCCGCTGTTCGATTCTCCGTCCAGGCGAAAGATAATATTTTAAAAAAAATATAAAATCACATAATTTATTCTAGATTGTTTGTATTACAGAAATAAGTGCTAAGAACTAAATAAATGTCGTGGAAATTTTAAAGATGTGAAGGAAGATGTAATTAGTCAGAAAAATAACAAGTATATATGGCCGTAAGTTCGGCCAGGCCGAAACTTATGTACCCTCCACCATGAATTGCGTAGAAACTTCTACTGAAGACTGTCATCCACAATCGAATTACTTGGGTTGCGGTAACACTTACCGATGGCAAGGTATCTTAAAACTTCCTAACACCGTAATAAAGGGTGATTCTTTTGAGGTTAGGATTTTCATGCATTAGTATTTGACAGATCGCGTGGGATTTCAGACATGGTGTCAAAGAGAAAGATGCTCAGTATGCTTTGACATTTCATCATGAATAGCCGAACGATCTGCCACAACGTCGAATTTTCAGTGAATGGGCCCTAGAAAAGTTGGCAGAAAATCCGCTTTTTTATCGACAAATTTTGTTCAGCGATGAGGCTCATTTCTGGTTGAATGGCTACGTAAATAAGCAAAATTGCCGCATTTGGAGTGAAGAGCAACCAGAAGCCGTTCAAGAACTGCCCATGCATCCCGAAAAATGCACTGTTTGGTGTGGTTTGTACGCTGGTGGAATCATTGGACCGTATTTTTTCAAAGATGCTGTTGGACGCAACGTTACGGTGAATGGCGATCGCTATCGTTCGATGCTAACAAACTTTTTGTTGCCAAAAATGGAAGAACTGAACTTGGTTGACATGTGGTTTCAACAAGATGGCGCTACATGCCACACAGCTCGCGATTCTATGGCCATTTTGAGGGAAAACTTCGGAGAACAATTCATCTCAAGAAATGGACCGGTAAGTTGGCCACCAAGATCATGCGATTTGACGCCTTTAGACTATTTTTTGTGGGGCTACGTCAAGTCTAAAGTCTACAGAAATAAGCCAGCAACTATTCCAGCTTTGGAAGACAACATTTCCGAAGAAATTCGGGCTATTCCGGCCGAAATGCTCGAAAAAGTTGCCCAAAATTGGACTTTCCGAATGGACCACCTAAGACGCAGCCGCGGTCAACATTTAAATGAAATTATCTTCAAAAAGTAAATGTCATGGACCAATCTAACGTTTCAAATAAAGAACCGATGAGATTTTGCAAATTTTATGCGTTTTTTTTTTTTAAAAAGTTATCAAGCTCTTAACAAATCACCCTTTATATACCACATAGTCCATACGTGGTATATATCAAACTAAAAAGGCCGATTAAATACGTATATAATTAAGTTCAAAGTTTCTAAAGAGATAAAATTTTGACAAAATAAAATTTTGACAACATTTTCTATAGAAGTCAAATTTGGAAAAAATTTTCTATAGAAATAAAATTTGGAAAAAATTTTCTATAGAAATACAATTTTGACAAAATTTTCTATACAACTAAAATTTGGAAAAATTTTTCTATAGAAATAAAATTTGGAAAAAAATTTCTATAGAAATAAAATTTTGACTAAATTTCCTATAGAAATAACATTTTGACAATGTTTTCTATAAAAATAAAATGTTTGTAGATTATTTTTGGCTCGAGTGGCATCCATGATTATGAACCTATGGACATTAGCGTAGCTAGACAATTTTCCTAGTGGCGGCTATAGCCCCCCTAGCTAAAAATTTATAGACTGAACTTATAGGTTCAATTAATGTTTTATTTCATAAAATTGAATAAAAAATTGGACATCAAAATAACTCGACAATTAATTTATAATAAAGCAACTAAAGTAGTTCCACACTTTTCCCAGCAAGAAAATTGTGAGTTGTTCTAAAGGCACAACTTTAAAAGTACTTCCAAAATTCTCCTCAATTATTTTAACTACTTCATTTTTTACTTATTTTTTTCATATTTTAATGTGTAATTTTTTGTTTTCTTTTTTTCAAATAGTTTAAAAAAAGAGTAAGAATAAATAAATTGGTACAAATTATTCAAATTTTGCCACAAAACTGCTAAATCCATTATAGAAAAATCGATAAGTTTGGAAATTATTCGAGGAAAAACGTTTCAAACAAGCGTCAGAATACATTAAAAATCATAAAATCTATATAAAAATTATTTATTTGGGAAAATATCACAAAATTTTTTAATTCACATTCAAAACACTGAATTCGGATCTCACCTTAAGAAGTGATGCAAATTCATTGCAACGGCTGTTGAAACGGTGAACATTTGTTCTATGACAAGCTCATATTACATTCATTGCTTCTCCGCCAATTTTGCACCACTTCTAGACCCAAAAAGAACATTTTCACTACTTTTTAGGCAACGCTTTTTCGCAGCATTATTAAGATATTAATTTATGAAAGAATGTTTTAATATCAATTACTATTTTTTTAATTAAATTGACTAAACTAAATCAATAATAATTTCAAACACAGCTTTATTTCATAAATATCTGACTTCAAACATTGCCATTGGCAACTGCTACCACAACCCAATTAATTCGATTGTTCATGAAAGTCATTAGCGGAACTTTGTGCAATTGTATATACTTGTTTTATTTTTCTAAAAATTAAAAAAACTATTGACATTTATTGAAAAAAGGAAAATCATAAATAGAGTTTCAAATTCTGGGGGGGCTAAAATTTTTCTGGGGGTCTAAGCCCCCTCCCCAGAGGCCTTCCTACGCTTATGCCTATGGACTAATTTTTGTGTGATTGGGGATCGGCTATATATAACTATAGATCGATACGGACCAATTTTGCCATGGTTATTAGTGGCCTTATACTAACACCACGTTGCAAATTTCAACCGGATCGGATGAATTTTGCTCCTCAAAGAGGCTCCGGAGATCAAATCTGGGGAACGGTTTATATGGGGGCTATATATAATTATTGACCGATATGGACCAATTCTTGCGTGTTTCTTAGAGACCACATTCTAACAACATGTTCAAAATTTCAACTGGATCGGATGAATTTTGCTCCTTCAAGAGGCTCCGGAGGACATATCTGGGGATCGGTTTATATGGGGGCTATATATAACTATAGGCCGATGTGGACCAATTTTTGCATGGTCATTACAGAAAATATACCAACACCATGTACCAAATTTCAGCCAGATCGGACGAAATTTGCTTCTCTTAGAGGCTCCGCAAGCCAAATCGGGGGATCGGTTTATATGGGGGCTATATATATACTTATGGACCGATGTGGACCAATTTTTGCATGGATGTTAGAGACCATATACTAACACCATGTTCCAAATTTCAGCCGGATCGGATGAAATTTGCTTCTCTTAGAGGCTCCGCAAGCCAAATTTGGGGGTCCGTTTATATGGGGGCTATTGCCCATTTGCAATACCATCCGACCTACATCAATAACAACTACTTGTGCCAAGTTTCAAGTCGATAGCTTGTTTCGTTCGGAAGTTAGCGTGATTTCAACAGACGGACGGACGGACATGCTCAAATCGACTCAGAATTTCACCACGACCCAGATTATATATACTTTATGGGGTCTTAGAGCAATATTTCGATGTGTTACAAACGGAATGACAAAGTTAATATACCCCTATCCTATGGTGGAGGGTATAAAAAAATGAATTAGGGTGTGATCAAAATGAGTGTCAAATTTTATCCTGGAGCACTTTCGACCTGGATACCGTTTTTGGTAAATACCCCTATTGAGATGTAATATATTCAATATGTGCTACAAATGTTGCCTGGTTTGAATGTGCACGGACGAAAAAGACTGTTTTTCATATGTTTGGGTGTAAAAATTATATGTTTGGAAATAAAATATTTTAACACAATATTTTTAAGTGCAGGCATATAATGTTCATAAACCAGCATAACATGTTTGGGACATATATGTTAATATGTGAGAACATATTATGTTTGGGACATAAAATGTTTGTAAATATAATATGGTTAGATGCAAACATATATTAATTTGGAAATAGCCTATAAACATATACAGTTTGTCAAGAAAGTGTTTTGACAATGGGATCAAAATTATGGTTTGTTCCAAAATTAAATATAATGAAATTTTAAAATAATATTTTATTATGTATTTTGCAAAGTATACATACGTACACAGAATTAAAAATTTAATAAAATATTTAATATTTTAATTTTTTTTTTTTGGATTTGAAATAGTTGGCAATGTCAAAAGACTTTCTTGACAGACTGTATGTGTCTAGAAAGAGAGACCTAGAGAGTATGCTGCTAGTAAAATAATGGAAGTAACCAATTGGCGCCCTAAAAATATATCAACAACAAGAAAATTTCATTAAAATTTTTTACTACCAGGGTATGCCCTAAGGTGAAACATAATATGTTTGAATAATACAAACAATATTTTGTTTGGACCAATCCTGAAATGCTTGAAGCAAAATGTGTTTGGGGTATATGTTTCTAATTTCTATCAAATGTTTCCTAATGTGACCGTACCATTAGTTTTTATACCCTCAACCGCAGGATGGGGGTATATTAACTTTGTCATTCCGTTTGTAACATATCGAAATATTGCTCTAAGACCCCATAAAGTATATATATTCGTGGTGAAATTCTGAGTCGATCTAAGCATGTCCGTCCGTCTGTTGAAATCACGCTAACTTCCGAACGAAACAAGCTAACGACTTGAAACTTGGCCCAAGTAGTTGTTATTGATGGTATTGCAAATGGGCCATAGTGGTCCACTTTTACGTATAGCCCCCATATGAACGGACCCCCATATTTGGTTTGCGAATCCTCTGAGAGAAGCAAATTTCATCCGATCAGGCTGCAATTTGGTACATGGTGTTAGTATATGATGTCTAACAATCGTGCAGAAATTGGTACACATCGGTCCATAATTATATATAGGCCCCATATAAACCGATCCCCAGATTTGGCTTGCGGAGCCTCTAAGAGAAGCAAATTTCATCCGATCCGGTTGAAATTTGGTACATTGTGTTGGTATATGATCTCTAATAAGCATGCAAAAATTGGTTCACATCGGTCCATAATTATATATAGCACCCATATAAACCGATCCCAAGATTTGGCTTGCGGAGCCTCTAAGAGAAGCAAATTTCATCCGATCCGGTTGAAATTTGGTACACTGTGTAAATATATGGTCTCTAAAAACCATGCAAAAATTGGTCCACATCGGTAAATAATTATATATAGCCCCCATATAAACCGACCCCTAGATTTGACCTCCGGAGCCTCTTGGAAGAAAAAAATTCATTTGATTCAGTTGAAATTTGGTACGTGGTGTTAATATATGGCCTCAAAGACCCATCCAAAAATTGGTCAAAATCGGTCCATAATTATATATAGCCCCCATATAAACCGATCCCCAGATTTGACCTCCGGGGCCCCTTGGTAGAGAAAAATTCTTCCGATTCGGTTGAAATTTGGTACGTGATGTTAGTATATGGTATCCAACAACCATGCTGGAATTGGTTCATATCAGTCCATAATTATATATGGGGCTATATAAACTCATCCCTAGATTTGGTTTTGGAGCCTCTTGGAGAAGCGAAATTCATCCGATCTGGTTGAAATTTGGTACGTGGTGGTAGTATATTATATTTAACAACCATGCCAAAAGTGGTCCATATCAGTCCATAATCATATATAGCCCCCATATAAACCGATCCCGAGATTTGGTTTTGGAGCCTCTTGGAGGAGCAAATTTCAGCCGAGTCTGTTGAAATTTGGTACATTGTGCTAGTATGTGGCCGTTAACAACCATGTCTAACTAGGTCCATATCGCTCTATAGTTATATATAGCCCTCAGATAAATCGATCACCAATCACACAAAAAATGGTCTATATCAGGTTCATAATTGTAGCCCCCATATAAGCGACCCCCATATTTCAATTATGGCTCTCCACGTATCGTGCAAAAGTCCATATCGATTCGTAATTATTTGGAGACTTATCTATACATAACTTTTTTGTCTAATATATACCACGTACACTGAAAAAAATATTGTCGTGAGATCAAAGATTTCATATCTTTAAAATACGAATACAAATTTTGCTTAGCATAGAAGACGCATTTCTCTAAAATAAAGTTATTTTCCTTGTCCAAAAGTCGATAAACTTTTCAATGAAGTCGTATTGTCCTTATAATTAAGTGATTTGACTTAAAAATGGGTATCTTAACATGAAAGAAAAAATTTATAGGCTAAGGTCAACTTGACTTTAATAATTCAGAAAAATTCTTTAAATTTAATGAAATTGTCTTTAAATTTGTTGTCTTTTTGCATCTTGACTACAAAGCAAAAAATCGTTCAAATATAAAACATGTTTTTCAAAACTTTATTTTAAAGAAGTTTTTTACTTCAAACATAGCATAATTTCTACTGGAAGTCGAGTCCTAATTTGGAAAATAAAGTTGCCGTTAACTCGTGTTTAAAGGACTTTGATAGCATATGAAGAAAAAAAGCTGAGAAAGCGAAAAATTAAAATTTGCTTCCTAGAAGCAAGCACACAAAACCTAAATTTAAAAGAGAATTGTGTCTTAAAAGTATCCTTACTTGTATTCTCCGCTTCTTTGGCTCGGAATCAATACCAAATTTTTTAAAGTAAAGACAAAATCTTTGGAACCGCTTTTTTTTAGTGTATGGACTAACTCACAATTTAGAAAATGAGTTTTAAGATACCTTGCCATCGGTAAGTGTTACCGCAACCCAAGTAATTCGATTGTGGATGACAGTCTTTCGCAGAAGTTTCTACGCAATCCATGGTGGAGGGTACATAAGATTCGGCCTGGCCGAACTTACGGCAGTATATACTTGTTATGAAATCGGTTTTAAATTTCTTCCAAGCAAACTTCCTTACAGCGAAAGCAAATGGGAAATGGTTGGTCGTTTTTTTTTTTAACACATTCATATGTATTTATTATAAATGAACTTACCATTATTTTTGGCGGCTTTCTTATCCACTTTCTCCTCATTATCCTGTGAGGGCTTAGAGTGAACAGCATTTAATAGAAGACACAAACAAAACCCCACAAGGAGTATTTTCTTTTTTGGCCACATTTTTTTGTTTTCTTGTTTTTAGCAAACCGATTTATTTTCAATGTAAGCAAGGAGAACACACATACGAATAAGCGTAAAAATTTTAACTTAAAAAAATAAGAAATAAAGCTAAAAATAAAAAATAAAAAAACTGAAAACACACAAAAAAAATTATTGCATTAGTTCTCAAGAAAAAAAATGTAAAACGCCAGCTGGAAAGGTCATTGGTAGTAGAACTTGTAATTAAAATTCAGTTTGCCTATTAGATCGGTGATAATGATTGGCCAAGCCATTTGTTAATTACAGTCTTTTCATTTTCGAATTATTGTTCTTTGTGTATTTTGTTGTTTTTTTTTTTTTTTTTTGATTTTTTTATTGTAATTTGTATTCTTGGATTTTATACATTGAATGGTTAACTCTTGGGTTTGATTTTATGTAATAGAAGTTTTAGTTTTTTTTTTTTCGACTTTTGTTTTTGATTATGCTGCACGCAACAGTTACCGATTAACAAATGCGGATATTTGATATGCTCATATGCATTTTTATTTGTAATAATTGTATGGTCAGTTGGTTTAATGTTGATTTGATCGCTTCCAAATGGGCTTACAATATGGCTTTGATTGCCTTTCAGTTGCAGTTGAAGTTTACAATTACATGCTAGTACCGGTAAATGAACAAGTGGGCCAAAAAACCAAATTGGTTTATATGTTTATGATATATATTTTTTGTTCATTGCATTGTTTTATTTATTTTTGATTTTTGAGTTTTGTTGTGGCTTTAAAATTAATTCTTGTGAAAAAAAATTATTGTTGTAGGTAAAACAAAGGAATTTTTTGAAACAGGTAATTGAATTATCAGTTTTAAGATTTATGTTGAATTCAACTCTTTGATTAGTTCAGCAATCGATTTACATAGGAAATCATGTCTACATGATTTGGGATACAAATCTCAAGCTACAACCAAGAAATAGTTCAATGTACAGATACAATTTGAATCAAAATGCTCTGTCCCAGATTCCATTGTGAGCACTCTGTACAATGAAAAAAAAAAAAATATTGTCGTGAGGCCAAAGATTTCATGTCGTTAAAATACGAATGCAAATTTTGCTTAGCATAGAAGATGCATTTCTCTAATATAAAGTTTTTTTCCTTGTCTAAAAGTCGATAAATTTTTTTTAATGAAGTCGTATTGTCCTTATTTGATTTTACTTAAAAATGGGTATCATAACATGAAAGAAAATTTTTTTTGGGGTAAGGTCACCTTGACTTTAATAATTCAGAAAAATTCTTTAAAATTAATAAAATTATCTTTAAATATATATATTCTGGGTCGTGGTGAAATTCTGAGTCGATCTAAGCATGTCCGTCCGTCCGTCTGTTGAAATCACGCTAACATCCGAACGAAACAAGCTATCGACTTGAAACTTGGCACAAGTAGTTGTTATTGATGTAGGTCGGATGGTATTGCAAATGGGCCATATCGGTCCACTTTTACGTATAGCCCCCATATAAACGGACCCTCAGATGTGGCTTGCGGAGCCTCTAACAGAAACATATTTCATCCGATCCGGCTGAAATTTAGTACATGGTGTTGGTATATGGTCTCTAACAACCATGCAAAAATAATTATATATAGCCCCCATATAAACCGATCCCCAGATTTGACTTGCGGAGCCTCAAAAAGAAGCAAATTTCATCCAATCTTGCTGAAATTTGGTACATGGTGTTGGTATATGGTCTCTAACAACCATGCCAAAAACTGGTCCACATCGGTCCACATAATTAACATATGTATAGCCCCCATATAAACCGAATCCCAGATCCCTCCGGAGCCTCTTGGAGGAGAAAAATTCATCCGATCCGGTTCAAATGTGGAACGTGGTGTTAGTATATGGCCTTTAACAACCATACCAAATTGGTCCATATCGGTCTATAGTTATATATAGCCGATCTCCAATCACACAAAAATTGGTTCATAATCATGGTTGCCACTCGAGCCAAAAATAATCTACAAAAATTTTATTTCTATAGAAAATTTTGTCAAAATTTTATTGCTATAGAAAATTTTGTAAAAATTTTATTTCTATAGAAAATTTTGTAAAAATTTTATTTCTATAGAAAATTTTGTTAAAATTTTATTTCTATATAAAAAGTTTTGTCAAAATATTATTTCTATAGGAAATTTTGTCAAAATTTTATTTCTATAGAAAAATTGGTGAAAATTTTCTTTCTATAGAAAATGTTGTCAAACTGAATTATATACGCATTTAATAGATCTTTTTTCATTTAATATATTCCACGTATGGACTTACATACAATTTAGAAGACAGTGTTAGGAGGTTTTAAGATACCTTGCATCGGCAAGCGTTACCGCAACTTAAGTAATTCGATTGTGGATGGCAGTGTTTAGAAGAAGTTTCAAAGTCTATAAAAAGTCTATAAATTTAAAGATGATTTCATTAACTTTAAAGAATTTTTTTGAATTATTAAATTATTAATAATTATTAAGATCTTCGCCAAACAAAATTTGTTTTCGTGTTAAGATACCGATTTTATCAGTTAATTTCATTGAAATAAACTTTGTAGCAGAAAAATGCGTCTGATATCCTAAGCAAAATTTGCATTCGTATTTTAAGGACATGCTGAAAAAATCCACTATCGCTAAATTTAACTTATTTTTTTGAAAAAATATTTGTTTGTAGTTAAATTTTATTATTTTTTAAAAAAATGTCCCCAGCTCAATGAAATATTCCTTTTGTTAAGTGTGTATAAAGTTCTATAAGCGTACACATAAATTCAATATGAACTAACGGAAAAGAAAATTTTCGTACCATTCCCATAAAAAGTAGGAATGAACTACAGTATGGTTAAAATCGTCATGGTTTGACACCAATGATTTTCTTCTCGCTTTTAGTTAATTTTTTCTTCTATGAGAGGGTGTAATTTCGGGAACTGCAGTACGCCAGAGCGTACAATTTTCATCAAAAATGTGCAGTATAATTTAGTTCAACTCTTCCTATAAAAGAGTTTACCTTTTTTTTTCTGCATTAAAAAAACAGTAAACCTACAAGGAAGAATAATGTTGGTTAATTTTTGAAATTTTATATAAGTTTTAGAAAATTTTAATTAAATAGTATTACAAACGCTGACATCACGCCAATATCACAAAAAGTAAATATTTTTCGACAAATTCAAGAAAATTTATCAGACATAATTAATTTTTTTCACTTGTTAAGGAAAATTTTTGTAGTTCGAAGGAACAAATTGGAGGTCAAAATTGCAAGAATATCTTTAGTGCCATACGAAGTTCAATATAGGCGCATTTGTAGTAAAATGTACAAATTTAAAGAAATAATGAAGAGGGTTAACTTTTTATTATACCCTTCACCATAGGATGGGGATATATTAACTTTGTCATTCCGTTTGTAACACATCGAAATATTGCTCTAAGACCCCATAAAGTATATATATTCTGGGTCGTGGTGAAATTCTGAGTCGATCTAAGCATGTCCGTCCGTCTCTTGAAATCACACTAACTTCCGAACGAAACAAGCTATCGACTTGAAATTTGGCCCAAGTAGTTGTTATTGATGTAGGTCAGATGGTATTGCAAATGGGCCATATCGGTCCACTTTTACGTATAGCCCCCATATAAACGGACCCTCAGATTTGGCTTGCGGGGCCTCTAAGAGAAGCAATTTTCATCCGATCCTGCTGAAATTTGGTACATGGTGTTAATATGTAGTCTCTAACATCTGATCCGGTTCAAATTTGGAACGTGGTGTTAGTATATGGCCGCCAACAACCATACCAATGGGAGCCACCGTAGTGCAATGGTTAGCATGCCCGCCTTGCGTACACAAGGTCGTGGGTTCGATTCCTGCCTCGACCGAACACCAAAAAGTTTTTCAGTGGTGGATTATCCCACCTCAGTAATGCTGGTGACATTTCTGAGGGTTTCAAAGCTTCTCTAAGTGGTTCCACTGCAATGTGGAACGCCGTTCGGACTCGGCTATAAAAAGGAGGTCCCTTGTCATATAGCTTAACATGGAATCGGGCAGCACTCAGTGATAAGAGAGAAGTTCACCAATGTGGTATCACAATGGACTGAATAGTCTAAGTGAGCCTGATACATCGGGCTACCACCTAACCTAACCTAACCTTACCAAAATTGGTCCATATCGATCCCCAGATTTGACCTCCGGGTCCTCTTGGAGAAGCAAAAATTCATCCGATTCGATTGAAATTTGGTACGTGGTGTTAGTATATGGACACTAACAACCATGCAAAAATTGGTCCATATCGGCCTATAATAACCCAACAAAAAAACCGTAGCCAAAAACGTAATGAAAATGTTCTTTTTGGATCCGGAAGTGGTGCAAAAATTGACGCAGAAGCGATGAATTTAACATGGGCTTGTCATAGGACGGAAGCTCTCCATTTTGACAGCCGTTGCACTGAATTTGCATCACTTTCTTAGGTGTGATCCGAATTCAATTTTTTGGATGTAAATTAAAAAATTCTGTGATATTTTGTCAATTAAATAATTTTTATAATTATTAATGGATTCTAACGCTTGTTGAAAATGTTTGACCTCAAAAAATGCACAATTTTGTCAGATTGGATTTTGCATTTTGTCGACAAAATTTAAACAGTTTGTACCATTTTATGATTTTTATACCCTCCATCATAGGATGGGGGTATATTAACTTTGTCATTCCGTTTGTAACACATCGAAATATTGCTCTAAGACCCCATAAAGTATATATATTCTGGGTCGTGGTGAAATTCTGAGTCGATCTAAGCATGTCCGTCCGTCCGTCCGTCCGTCCGTCCGTCCGTCCGTCCGTCCGTCCGTCCGTCTGTTGAAATCACGCTAACTTCCGAACGAAACAAGCTATCGACTTGAAACTTGGCAAAAGTAGTTGTTATCGATGTAGGTCGGATGGTATTGAAAATGGGCCATATCGGTCCACTTTTACGTATAGCCCCCATATAAAGGGACCCTCAGATTTGGCTTGTGGAGCCTCTAACAGAAGCATATTTCATCCGATCCGGCTGAAATTTGGTACATGGTGTTGGTATATGGTCTCTAACAACCATGCAAAAATTGGTCCATATCGGTCCATAATTATATATAGCCCCCATATAAACCGATCCCCAGATTTGGCTTGTGGAGCCTCTAAGAGAAGCATATTTAATCCGATCCGGCTGAAATTTGGTACATGGTGTTAGTATATGGTCTCTAACAATCATGCAAAAATTGGTCGACATCGGTCCATAATTATATATAGCCCCCATATAAACCGATCCCCAGATTTGGCTTGCGGAGCCTCAAAGAGAAGCAAATTTCATCCGATCCGGCTGAAATTTGGTACATGATGTTGGTATATGGTCTCTAACAACCATGCAAAAATTGGTCAACATCGGTCCATAATTATATATAGCCCCCATATAAACCGATCTTCAGATTTGGTTTGTGGAGCCTCTAACAGAAGCATATTTCATCCGATCCGGCTGAAATTTGGTACATGGTGTTGGTATATGGTCTCTAACAACCATGCAAAAATTGGTCCATATCGGTCCATAATTATATATAGCCCCCATATAAACCGATGCCCAGATTTGGCTTGTGGAGCCTCTAAGAGAAGCATATTTAATCCGATCCGGCTGAAATTTGGTACATGGTGTTAGTATATGGTCTCTAACAATCATGCAAAAATTGGTCGACATCGGTCCATAATTATATATAGCCCCCATATAAACCGATCCCCAGATTTGGCTTGTGGAGCCTCTAAGAGAAGCATATTTCATCCGATCCGGCTGAAATTTGGTACATGGTGTTGGTATATGGTCTCTAACAATCATGCATAAATTGGTCCACATCGGTCCATAATTATATATAGCCCCCATATAAACCGATCTCCAGATTTGGCTTGCGAAGCCTCAAAGAGAAGCAAAATTCATCCGATCCGGTTCAAATTAGGAACGTGGTGTTAGTATATGGTCGCCAACAACCATACCAAAATTGGTCCAATCACACAAAAATTGGTCCATATCGGTTCATAATCATGGTTGCCACTAGAGCCAAAAATAATCTACCAAAATTTTATTTCTATAGAAAATTTTGTCAAAATTTTATTTCTAGAGAAAATTTTGTTAAAATTTTATTCGGTTCATAATAAAATTTTCATCATTGTCAAAATTTTATTTCTATAGAAAATTTTGTTCAAATTTTATTCGGTTCATAATCATGGTTGCCACTCGCCAAAAATAATCTACCAAGATTTTATTTCTATAGAAAATTTTGTCAAAAGTTTATTTCTATAGAAAATTTTGTTAAAATTTTATTTCTGTAGACATTTTTTTCAAAATTTTCTTTCTATAGAAAATTTTGTGAACATTTCTATTTCTATAGAAAATTTTGTGAAAATTTTATTTCTATAGAAAATTTTGTTAAAATTTTATTTCTGTAGAAAATTTTGTCAAAATTTTATGTCTACTTTGTCAAACTGAATTATATACGTATTGGATCGATCTTTTTATACCCTCCATCATAGGATGGGGGTATATTAACTTTGTCATTCCGTTTGTAACACATCGAAATATTGCTCTAAGACCCCATAAAGTATATATATTCTGGGTCGTGGTGAAATTCTGAGTCGATCTAAGCATGTCCGTCCGTCCGTCCGTCCGTCCGTCCGTCTGTTGAAATCACGCTAACTTCCGAACGAAACAAGCTATCGACTTGAAACTTGGCAAAAGTAGTTGTTATCGATGTAGGTCGGATGGTATTGAAAATGGGCCATATCGGTCCACTTTTACGTATAGCCCCCATATAAAGGGACCCTCAGATTTGGCTTGTGGAGCCTCTAACAGAAGCATATTTCATCCGATCCGGCTGAAATTTGGTACATGGTGTTGGTATATGGTCTCTAACAACCATGCAAAAATTGGTCCATATCGGTCCATAATTATATATAGCCCCCATATAAACCGATCCCCAGATTTGGCTTGTGGAGCCTCTAAGAGAAGCATATTTAATCCGATCCGGCTGAAATTTGGTACATGGTGTTAGTATATGGTCTCTAACAATCATGCAAAAATTGGTCGACATCGGTCCATAATTATATATAGCCCCCATATAAACCGATCCCCAGATTTGGCTTGCGGAGCCTCAAAGAGAAGCAAATTTCATCCGATCCGGCTGAAATTTGGTACATGATGTTGGTATATGGTCTCTAACAACCATGCAAAAATTGGTCAACATCGGTCCATAATTATATATAGCCCCCATATAAACCGATCTTCAGATTTGGTTTGTGGAGCCTCTAACAGAAGCATATTTCATCCGATCCGGCTGAAATTTGGTACATGGTGTTGGTATATGGTCTCTAACAACCATGCAAAAATTGGTCCATATCGGTCCATAATTATATATAGCCCCCATATAAACCGATGCCCAGATTTGGCTTGTGGAGCCTCTAAGAGAAGCATATTTAATCCGATCCGGCTGAAATTTGGTACATGGTGTTAGTATATGGTCTCTAACAATCATGCAAAAATTGGTCGACATCGGTCCATAATTATATATAGCCCCCATATAAACCGATCCCCAGATTTGGCTTGTGGAGCCTCTAAGAGAAGCATATTTCATCCGATCCGGCTGAAATTTGGTACATGGTGTTGGTATATGGTCTCTAACAATCATGCATAAATTGGTCCACATCGGTCCATAATTATATATAGCCCCCATATAAACCGATCTCCAGATTTGGCTTGCGAAGCCTCAAAGAGAAGCAAAATTCATCCGATCCGGTTCAAATTAGGAACGTGGTGTTAGTATATGGTCGCCAACAACCATACCAAAATTGGTCCAATCACACAAAAATTGGTCCATATCGGTTCATAATCATGGTTGCCACTAGAGCCAAAAATAATCTACCAAAATTTTATTTCTATAGAAAATTTTGTCAAAATTTTATTTCTAGAGAAAATTTTGTTAAAATTTTATTCGGTTCATAATAAAATTTTCATCATTGTCAAAATTTTATTTCTATAGAAAATTTTGTTCAAATTTTATTCGGTTCATAATCATGGTTGCCACTCGCCAAAAATAATCTACCAAGATTTTATTTCTATAGAAAATTTTGTCAAAAGTTTATTTCTATAGAAAATTTTGTTAAAATTTTATTTCTGTAGACATTTTTTTCAAAATTTTCTTTCTATAGAAAATTTTGTGAACATTTCTATTTCTATAGAAAATTTTGTGAAAATTTTATTTCTATAGAAAATTTTGTTAAAATTTTATTTCTGTAGAAAATTTTGTCAAAATTTTATGTCTACTTTGTCAAACTGAATTATATACGTATTGGATCGATCTTTTTTGATTTAATATATACCACGTATGGACTTACATACAATTTAGAAGATGGTGTTAGGAGGTTTTAAGATACCTTGCCATCGGCAAGCGTTACCGCAACTTAAGTAATTCGATTGTGGGTGGCAGTGTTTAGAAGAAGTTTCTACGCAATCCATGATGGAGGGTACATAAGCTTCGGCCTGGCCGAACTTACGGCCTTATATACTTGTTTACTCTGTTTTTAACCTATTTCAAACTAAAAAGTTAAAATTACCCATTAAAAATATGAAAAAAACCAAGTTATGAAAAATTGAATTAAAATAACTTCCTGGATAGTTGAAATAAAGAGCATCATTGAAAGTGCATCTTCTGGAAGTGCTTTAAAAGTTGTGTCTTTGGAAGAACTTCCAAATTGTTTTTGCTGGTTAGCCGATCCCCAATCACACAAAAATTGGTCCATATCGGTTCACAATCATGGTTGCCACTCGAGCCAAAAATAATGTACCAAAATTTTATTTCTATAGAAAATTTTGTCAAAATTTTATTTCTATAGAAAATTTTGTCAAAATTTTATTTCTTTACAAAATTTTGCTAAAATTTAATTTCTATAGAAAATTTTGTCAAACTGAATTATATAGGTTAGGTTAGGTTACTGTGGATGGCAGTGTTTTGAAGAAGTTTCTACACAATCCATGGTGGAGGGCACATAAGCTTCGGCCTGGCCGAACTTACGACCGTATATACTTCTTTTTATACCCACCACCAAAGAATGGTGACGGGGTATAATAAGTTTGTCATTCCGTTTGTAACGCATCGAAATATCGATTTCCGACTATATAAAGTATATATATTCTTGATCAGGGAGAAATTCTAAGACGATATAAGCATGTCCGTCTGTCCGTCTGTCCGTCTGTCTGTCTGTCTGGCTGTCTGTTGTAATCACGCTACAGCATTCAATAATGGAGCTATCGTCCTGAAATTTGGCACAGAATCGTCTTTTGTCTGCGCGCAGGTCAAGTTCGAAGATGGGCTATATCGGGCCATGTTTTGGTATAGCCCCCATATAAACCGACCTCCCGATTTGGGGTCTTTCGCTTATAGAAACCGTAGTTTTCATCCAATTTGCGCGAAATTGAAAATCTAGAGATATTTTGGGACCTTGAAGAGGTGTGCCAAAAATGGTGAGTGTCGGTCCATGTTTTGGTATAGCCCCCATATAAACCGACCTCCCGATTTGGGGTCTTTCGCTTATAGAAACCGTAGTTTTCATCCAATTTGCGCGAAATTGAAAATCTAGAGGTATTTTGGGACCTTGAAGAGGTGTGCCAAAAATGGTGAGTGTCGGTCCACGGTTTGGTATAGCCCCCATATAAACCGACCTCCCGATTTGGGGTCTTTCGCTTATAGAAACCGTAGTTTTCATCCAATTTGCGCGAAATTGAAAATCTAGAGGTATTTTGGAACCTTGAAGAGGTGTGCCAAAAATGGTGAGTGTCAGTGCATGTTTTGGTATAGTCCCCATATAGACCGATCTCCCGACTTTACTTCTTGGGCTTATAGAATCCGTAGTTTTTATCAAATTTGCCTGAAATTGGAAATCTAGGTGTATTTTCGGGCCATAAAGAGGTGTGCCGAAAACGGTGAATATCGGTCCATATTTTAGTATAGCCCCCATAAGAACGATCTCCCGATTTAACTCCTTGGGTTTCTAGTTACCGTAGTTTTTATCCGATTTGGTTGAAATTGTAAATATTATGGTATTTTAGGCTCACCAAAACGTGTATCGGATTAAGTTTTTATCGGTACTTTTGGTAATGCCTCCATATAGACCGACTTCACTTCTTGAGGGTATAGAAGGCGCCCTGATCATGAAAATTGCTCAACTCAATGTAAAATTTCCAGATTTTACTTCTCGGGTGAAAATCTACAGATTTAAGATTTCAAATCAAGACGTTATTTTATAATTGCACACTTACAAGAGATGTTAATGATTCCTCTAAAACTCAAACAAAAATGGTTCTTATAAATCCAGAATCTGATATAGTCCTCATAGGTGAAATTTTTAAATTTATCTTCGGGAAGTGTCCTCAAGCCCTCCTGAAATTTCAAAGGAAACTCTAATATTTGGTTCATGGTGGTGGGTATTTAAGATTCGGCCCGGCCGAACTTACTGCTGTATATACTTGTTTTACTTCATTTAGCTAACATACACAAACAATTATTAAAGTCATGGAAACTTTCTCATATTCTAGACTTTTTAACATTTAATGTGCATGAACTAAAATAGAGTTAAATTGGCTTTAGTGTTCTGGATGGTTCACTTATTTAGGAGTGTAAAAATACACTGTTGGATGTATATTAAAAGTACTGACATGAGAAGAACATCCAAATTTTGTTCTTGGTAGTTAATACACGTTCTTCAAATTTTTATAAAGCACTTCTAATTTGATGGTGATTCGAATTATTAGATAAGTTTGGTTTAAGGTATCTCATAGTCGCATCCAACTAACTTTAAATCTTTTTTACATATTTAAAATTAAAAATAAATTAAAAATGATTCGTATATTCAAACATGCCAAATATAGGCGTTTTATAATAATGCATTGAAACAGTAGCTGATTTTTAGATATTTACTACAAACGCCTTCGGTACACAAACTAGGAGTATTTAAAAAACCAAAATCACAAAAAATATATGATTTAATAGCTGCATGTTGTAAACTTATTAGAGCGTTTCACAAAACTAGGATAAATGTTCATTGCTTTTGTATCTCCATGGCCTGCTCTATTGAATATATCGTGCTGGTTAATTTTCTATTTATTTTAGTTTTTTAATTAAAATGAAAAATTCATAATCAGCGAAAATCAAAACAATTGAACAAAGTTTCACAGAATACGATTTAGATATAACGGTGAACTAGTTAGTGTAGCTAATGGAGTTTTGTAGCAAAAAAATCCGGAATATAGTTTTTGCATAAATTCCAAATGAATTTCCTGTAAAACGAAACTTTATGTTTTAGTTATAGCAATTATTTGGTTTTGAGCGGGGCGCATGCGCAAACACTCCAAGCCCCCAATATTTTTATTTTTTTTTTTCAAACGTTCATTAACGCTACCGATAGGTGTTAGAGATTTGCATTCGCTGAATGTATCGCATTGAACAATCGCAACAAAACATAAACTTCCACTATTTCCTCTTTCTCGTAGGAAAACATGGCAATGTAACATTTACAAAGTATAACAAAGCACAGTACAATTTTGTTCGAATTGTTCCACTTGTATTTGTTATTTTATTTTTTTTAGTACCAACATGACCATAAAATTACACCTTTAACTTAAACTTGTATGTTGCTCTATTAACTAAATTTCAACAACAACAACAAACAAATCACGCACACACAATATCTGATCTCTTAAGACACCGAAAACTGTTTGGGCTAGGAGAGATATTAAACCGAGATTCGTTAGTTCTCGTGACGCGATGCGATCTCTATACGCTTTTCGTGGAAACTAGAGACGTGACGTTAGACAACGTAAGAGGAGAGTTTATCGTTCATGCGCCGTCACCATGTGCTTACCGCGAACGTTACGAACTGTTTGAATTGTGACCAAGATCATAAAAGTCCATAAACCAGGTACAAATATAGTCAGGGCAACATGCATAGATTTTCAGAGATTTAAAATCAAGTCTTCTCTGTTATACAAAAATCACCCACCGAAATGAACCTCTGACTAATTCTCTTAAATATTGAAGCGTTCATTTTATAAAAGCTCTTAAATTCAACCCTCTCTCTCTTTCTTTCTCACTCAACATCAACGTGAGCCAATGAACTTCCCCCAGAAACAGCTGTTGTTAACGAATGAACCCATCTTTATGACGATTTGTTGTTTATTTACCTTTGTTTTATATTTCAGCCGGTTTGTTTTGGTCAGCTGGTTCTTTGGCTTAATCAATGCAAATACCACTGCCGCCTTAACGTGCTCCAACATCAACATGCCGGTAGTGTTTTGGTCATTTAATTCTTGAAACCGGTTTCAAGCCGTTTTCATTTTGTTTTTTTTTTCGAATTTGTATTTGGTGGTATTTTGTAAATATTTGAGTGTGTGTTTGTTGCTTTGTTTTTTGTCATTCTTTGTTTTGATTTAGCCATTCGATCGAATGCTAGTGATTTTTTTATTCGATTGACATTTAATTAGGTAGTCAACCGTTTTTTTCATACTACAACTTCGATACATAGGGAAAAGGAATCATTCCCTATATAGTAGGTAACGGATATAGGAACATCTCATATAAAAACTCATAAAAGAAAAGAATTTAGCAAAACCTCCTGCCTATTGTTTTTTTTTTTAGAAAAAAATATCTAGTATACACAGAATTAAAGTAAACTGTTTTATAGCAAGAACTAGCGTAACCCGGCCTGCTTCGCTGCGCCTCGCGAAGCATATTTTCGTCAACTTAGTCGAAGGATATGGTATCCTTCGATCTGAAACCAAATTGGAAGAGATTTGAACTCTTTTAAAGAGTACGGTCAGGGGATGTGTGGCACAAAAACTGAAGTACTGATTAATCACTCCATGGTTTCCACACATGTAGGGGGTGTTCCCTTTCAACAAATAATTTGTTTTTTTTTTATTGTTCTGTATTCAAATCGTTGGGCAATCGTCTACATTTCCTGTGAATTTCAAGCGTAGTTTGTCAAGGGGAAGTACACTTCTCCTCAACATACTGTCCAATAAATCGGAAAAAGTAAAAGTACTTAAAAATTGACCGTTAGTATGTTAATGGTCCAGATATCGTAAATTCACGTACCCTATATTCATTTCCCACCCAACTTCACTAATCCCCTTCCCCAACCAGACATCGAAAAATCATGTACCCTGTATAAATTTAATCATCTTCTCCCAATTTCAAGTAAATCGGAGAAGGTTAGATTTTGCCTTATTTTTTGTAAATGGACGTCATTTTCTCTGCAAATTCCAAGAAAATCTGTAAACTTTCCTTCAAGCTTCATAGTGTGGGACAAGGAGAAGGTTCCCGTCCAAATACCCAAAAATCAAGTACACCATATTGATTTCATAACCTTCCCCTACGGCTTTGTAAATTTCAAGTAAACTTGAGAATTCTATTTTTTTCAGTTTTAGAGGAGGCCCCCCTCCCCATCCCAATATCGAAAATGACATAGCGTAT
Source organism: Haematobia irritans (assembly GCF_050003625.1). Taxonomy (NCBI): domain Eukaryota; kingdom Metazoa; phylum Arthropoda; class Insecta; order Diptera; family Muscidae; genus Haematobia; species Haematobia irritans. The sequence continues at coordinate 79,344,331 of NC_134399.1, read as the reverse complement.
ATTGTGTAGACGTCCGAGAAATTTTTAAACCGCAGGGCAAGGGGAGGCCCCTCTTCCCTTCCGAATATCACACCCTCTGTAAATTTCAAGTAAATTGGAAAAGTTTGTTTCACGGTATTTACTTCAGGAGAAAGGAGGTCTCCCTGTGCCCTTTTATTTTTCACCGACCAAATATTAAAAAATTATATACCTCATATAAATTTCATAATCTCCCCCAAGTTCTCCGTAAAATTTTAGTTTTTTTCACTGTACTTTAAAAATAGTGGGACAAAGGGGGAGACCCCCTCCTCGAACAAATATCGAAAACTAAAGTAGCTGTTCTTTGCCTAAACGCCTCCTTCAACCATTTCATTTTCATTTCATCATACCAACACAACAAGATTAAAATCTTATAATTACAGTGCAGGATTATAAATGTTAAAACATCTCCGACTATGACAACCTTGCCTGAAAATTTCAAGCAAATCAAATAATTTTGTTCCAATTTTCAAGTCGGGCAAAGCAAATCAAGCAAATCAAATAATTTTGTTCCAATTTTCAAAAAGTCGGGCAAAGGGGGAGGTCCCCCTTCCCGTCCAAATATTAAAAAATTGGGTACCCCATAATAAATGCATAACTTCACGCCATGTTCTCTGCAAATCTCAAGTAAATCAGAGCATTTTTGGTTTTTTACTGTACTTTAAAAAAATCGTATAAAGGGGTGGTCCACGACGCCACGACCATATATCGAAATATAAAGTAGCGGGTCTTGGTCTACATCACCCTTAACCTTCATTGCAAATTTTACCCAAATCGGAGAACTTTGGCCCAATTTTGAGGAAGTCGGGCAAGGGGGATGTCCCATTTTCCACCCGATATCAAAAAATGAGGTACCCTATTTTCAACCCATGATTACCCTCTACGTTCTCCGAACATTTTTCATATGAAAAAAAAGGAACTGCGATGAATTCAAGTTATAAATTTTTGTAATGTGCGCTGTATTTAAAAAAAGATTTTCCCGCTTGAATTTTCTTTACTATAAATCTCACGGAGCCCGAGACCTTTCCAACGATTGCAAAACCGTGGAAATCGGTTCGTGCGTCAGGAAGGAAAACCTTACTTATTTTTATATAGTAGATAAACCGTGCGAAAAATGAACTAAATTATACACCACATTTTGAGATTTCCACAAAGCGTTGTTAAAATCAAGAAATTTTAATGCCCTGATGTACTTTTTATATACCATTCACGAAATTACACACGTTCATAGAAGAAACAAGTATATACGGCCGTAAGTTCGGGAAGGCCGAATTTTATGTATCCTCAACCATGGATTGCGTAGAAACTTCTACTAAAGCCTGTAATCCACAATCGAATAACTTTGGGTTGTGGTAACACTTGCCGATGGCAAGGTATCTTAAACTTTTTAACATCGTCTTCAAAATTGTAAGTTAGTCCATATGGGACAGATTAAATATCTATATAAATCAATTCTTGATCGGGAATGGGGAAGTCTATAACTAATTACGGACCGATATGAACCAATTGTTGCACGGTAATTAGGTTAGGTTAGTTGGCAGCCCGATGTATCAGGCTCACTTAGGGCGTTTTCGATTCGCCCTAAGTGAGCCTTGGTGTTACACTACTTTTTCCCTCATTGTGTTTTCGCCCAAATGATAGTGACATTCCAAAGTTATGGTTAATTCATAATATTGTGAGGGTTACAGGATCCAAAATCTATGACAGTGTCCTTTATATTTTGCAATCGATTTCGTGAATGTTGCACCTTTTTCCCAAATTGAAATCGCCATTAGACTATTCAGTCCATTGTGATACCACATTGATGAACTTCTCTCTTATCACTGCGTGCTGCCCGTTTCCATGTTAAGCTCAATAACAGGGGACCTCCTTTTTATAGCCAAGTCCGAACGGCGTTCCACATTGCAGTGAAACCACTTATAGAAGCTTTAAAACCCCCAGAAATGTCACCAGCATTACTGAAGTGGGATAATCCACCGCTGAAAAACTTTTTGGTGTTCGGTCGAAGCAGGAATCGAACCCACGACCTTGTGTATAGAAGGCGGGCATGCTAACCATTGCACCACGGTTGCTCCCACGGTAATTAGAGTGCTAACATAGAAGTGAAATATGGGTGCTATATATCGATGTCTCCATTCCAAAGTATGCTAAGTCTTAAAAGTGAATTTTACAGGAAAAATGTTCAAAGTTTTTTTTTTGCAATTTCTCAAAAACCGTACCATATTTTTTGATCTTAAAATCATCTGTATTGTATATTTTTTTAGTATTTACGAATTCAAAATAGTGATAATAGAACATGGCTAAAAATGACTTAGACCACTTTAGACCGAACAAAGCTTTTTGCCATTTTTGGATTGGAAATTTTTAAAACTTTAGTCACAGGCTACACGCAGAGAAGAAACATGATTGTCACAATCATATTTGATAAGCAAAATAATATGATAGGAGCTATTTTTGTGGTGACCGTGTAACATTTTCACCTGCAACCATGTTGGCTCAGTGAACATGGTTCAAAGAAAAATATAATTGTCCTCATCTAAAATATTATTATATTGATAAAAAGAATTTTGTTTGAATGAAAAGACATTGGTCACGATTTAAAATGTTATGGCATTCATTCAAAATGTTTTTCTCCTAGTTAAAAGAACATGGTCACAACCTAAAATGTTTTGATCTTATGAAAAAACTTTTTTCATCGTCGAAAAAAGGACGCTACTTGAGACTTACAGACGTGAAATATTTGACCGCTCGGCAATATATTTTATTTTTTTGTCAGTGTACAATTAAAAATTAGATACAGATCTTATTCATACATGCTGAATTACTAATTGTATTAATTACTTTAAAAAAGAATTCGCACCCCTAATTTAGGAAACGCGTTCGTTTCTTAAATCTTTTGTTTGTTCTTTATATCGCCCGCACTAGATTTTGTTAATTCGCTTCAAATGCTTAGCCAAAGAAAAAACACCATTTTGTGGTAAAAAAAAATTAAAACAATTAATACAATTAGACGAATTCGGGAAAACAACAACTGTCTATATCAATCGTTTCGACTTCCTGCACCGATAAATCATTCACATTTTGCTGCTGGTGCCTATAATGATGATGAAGTTCTTGGATACCCTCATAAAAATGACTTAAAGCAGGGGTAAAAAGCTATTTTAGCTGTCTATCAGAAGTTACTTTATGTTATCGATATCATTGCTGTCAATTAAAAACCACTTGAACAAAAGTGTGGGTGACTCGAGACGTTTGTCGAGAGAGGATACTTAATAAGAATTTTGATTTATCACTTTTCAAAATGGCAAAATCATGGCAGAATACTTTGCTATTGCTGCTGATGTTGTTATTTGGCTTTCTAGTATCTGAATTATTCTATTGGTAATGGCGTACATGACGTATTTTTTTTTAAGTTTAAGGAGTGTTTTTATAACATTCAAAAAATCTTTAGTACTTGTAACTGAAGTTTGGTATCTATGATCTATTGTTCAAGTCAACTCTGTCTATAAGCCTGTCTGTTTCTTTCTTTATCTGTATAATCTAGGTAAGTTGTATTGTTCACAAACACCGATAAAACTACACAAATGTCAATTCCATGTTAGTTTAGTGTCAATTGGATCTTTTGTTTGTTTTCTGATTGTATTTTTGTTTCTGCCTATTTTTAAAATTTGGCAGCTTAAATATTTAACCTTGAGGTGAGAATTAAAAAGTGTCTTAAAGTTTACAAGGGATTTTGCAGATAATCAATGTGGGCGTTTATCGTAAAGAACAGAAGGTGCCCTAATGTCTATTGCATTCGGAATTGTCTTAAGTGCAAAGTTCATTTATTTGTATACAATAAACACTGAAAAAATATTCCGTTGTTAAATTAACGCCAAATTTAACTTATTTTCATTGCAAACAAAATTATTTGTTTGACATAAAATTTTCTTAGTTTTTTTTTTCGAGATTTTCCACAGCCTAATGAAATTTTCCTTTTGTTAGGTACGCCTTAAACATTTTATGAACTAAACGTTGGTATAAAGTTCAATGACCGTACACATAAGTTCAACATAAACTAACGCAATAGAAAATTTTCGTACGATTCCCATAAATAGTAAGAATGAAATGGTCATGATTTGCCGCCAATGATTTTTTTCTTTGCTTTTAGTTCATTTTTGTCTTCTATGCGGGCGTGTAATTTCGTGAGTTGTATTTAAAGAGTATACAATGGCTTTAAATTTTCCTGGTTTTAACAACGCTTTGTGCAAATCTCGAAGTGTGGAGTATAATTTAGTTAAATTTTCACACGGCATAGTTAGTTCTTGCTAAAAAAATGTATATTTTTTCTGTCCCACATGTAGGTTTTTTTCTCTAATATTTTCCGTTTTTAAGGGCAGACTTCTTTCTTTAAGATAATTTTCAAAATGACCATGTTTCCGAGTCTCTGGGAAAGGAAAAATAGTGCTAGCGTTTTCATTAAGGTAGTCGTCGCACAGGGGGGGAAAATCGCAAAAAATTGAGATTAATTAAACTACTTATCCGATTTTAAAAATTCTTTCACTATTATAATGCTACGTTAGCACTGAGTGAAACAGGCTACACATATTTTAGAAAAGTGGGCGATGCCACTCCCACTATTAAAAATAGCTCTAGCGGCCATAGTAATGGACCGTTAGTCATTAAACTTTCCCAATGTTGTACTGTTGAGCTGGTAATAGTCCTTGGCTATACTTGATTATGATTGAGCGTGGCACTTCCCAATCATAACCACTGTTAGTCCTTGGTTATTTTTGGTAATGATTGGGCATGGCACCAGCGTTGCCAATTTAGCTATTTTCCCGCTAGATTTCGCTTTTTTGAAGTCGTTTAGCGGGGAAAAAATGAATTTAGCTTTTTTCTGACTTTTTTCATGACCGTTTTAACTATTTTTGGCTTTTTTATTTTCGACATGTTTCTATTGAAATATGGATAAAATGGCGTTTTCTATCTAAGCCTTGTTACCAGAATAAGGTTTCCCACATATTCCAAAGCTCAATTGAAACATTACATTTAGAATATTAGCATTTGACTCGTTTATCCTTTTTATATTATTATAATATTCTAAATTTATTATGATATTACTAAATTAAAATAGTAGATGTGAATTGATTTGTACGTTGAAAAACTATTGTCGTGAGGCCAAAGAGTTCATGTCCTTAAAATATGAACGCGAATTTTGGTTATAATAGCATTTGTGAATTTCTCTTATATAAACTTTTTTCTATGTCCAAAAGCCTATAAAGTCGTTTTGTCCTTCTAGTTAAGTGATTTGACTTAAAAATGGGTATCTTTACATGAAAGAAGGTTAGGGTCAATTCTAAAAAATTCTTAAAACTAAAGAAAAAGTCTTTAAATTTGTGGAGTTTTTGTATCTTGACCCAAAAAGCGTTCAAAAATATAAGATATTTTTCAACACTTTAACGTATACATAAAATAATTTCTACTTGAAGTCGAGTCTGAATTTGGAAATTTAAATTGTCGTTAGTGCGTTTTTAAAGCTCTTTGATAGCTTATGAAGAAAAGGCTGAAAAAACGAATAAATTCCAATTCGGAATCAATATTTGGTATTGATTCCGAATTGGAATCAAAATGATATCATTGGTGTACAAAATCTTTGCTTTTTTTCAGTGTATGTAAGAAAAAATTGGGGTATTAAAGCTTTAATGGAATGGATTTACTTTTACGAAAATTGGACAACAATAGGTTTGTTTAGGTAATTTTCCAATAAAAGTTATTCAGTATAAATTTGCAAAATAGTAAGAATGGGTTTTATTCTCTTGGGTAAAATTAGTAGAAGTGTATACGTTCACGAATTTATCATTAATTCAGCGGTTTTAAACCAACGAAACGAAAGATATTTATATTTTCTAATTCTAGTGCAATTGGATTTGTTGATGATTAACCAGCTGATAATTGCAAGTTTTTACTGGGAAAAATGTTTTTACTGCACGCAGAGAAGGAATATGGTCACCCCAACCATGTTCCAAAAGCAAAATGTTACTTTTTCACGGAAAACATGTAACATGTTTGTGGAAACCATGTTCTTTTCGCGGAGATTATGTATCTGATTTCGGAAAGCATGTTATGTTTGACGAGAAAAGAATATTTCTCCGACAAAAATGCTACATGGTCGCTGTGAAAAAGTAACATGGTGCTTTTAAAACATGTTTGAGGTGATCATATTCCTTCTCTGGGTGTGTGAAATGTAAACGAAGGACTACCAGTAAAAATTTGTGATAGTAATCAAAATGTATCGAGTACGCGAACAGAGCTAATGTGATTTAAATATTATTATTATAGTATCACAGAAGTAGAATTAAAATGAATACAATTAAAATAATATGCATTTTATGTGAAATAAAGCCTTTAAGTTTGCTAAATTAAAAAAAAAAATGTAACTTTTGATACAAAAAAATTAGCTTTTTTTCTAGCTATTTTTTAGAATTTTTTTTTTTAGCTTTTTTAGTTTTTTTTGGTCAAATCTAGCGGTTTTTGGTGAAACAATTCTGGCAACGCTGCATGGCACCGACCATTCAAACTGGGAAAGGATATATCTCATGAACTATCAGAGGTATGAATATGAGATTTGGTATATATGTTGATCCTACAGTATGAATTACATCCAGGGCATTGTTGTATCACATTGAAAAATGTTCTCTGTAGTTCTTAAAATCTTTGTTTCGGGCAACCCAAGAACCCAATTACAAGTTTTACATTTCAATACACAACACATAACGCACAATAACAAACAATGTTATCATTGTAACCAGGGTTGTGGAGTCGGAGCCGGAGCCGGAGTCTGAAGATTTTGCTGGAGTCGGAGTCGGAGTCGTAGAAAATTTGCTCGACTCCGACTCCGGCGAAACAAACTTTAAAAAATCTTCCTAAAGAAATATTTCGACAAATTAGATTCCATTAGGATTTTTAATCGAACAACGGAAAACGAAATAATGGATTTCAGACCATCAAGTGTATTTATATGAGTGAAATTTCACCGTGATATAAAAAGGAGGTTTTACTAGAATATGGGCTGAATTGAATTGTATTGTCCATTTTTAACATATTCAAATATCGATTTTTGACCATATATGTACTCTTGATAAATGTACAATTTTAAGGCAATATAGCAGTAGAACCTAACGTTCTAAATTTTTTGGCAGGCATGTCGAGTTCGAAGATGGATCATACCGGACAATTTGTTTAGCACCTACATATAAACCCATCTTCTGATTCGTTTTAAGAAGTTTTTCCCCAGTCTAAAATTTTCATAAAATTTGTCAGAAATTTTGAGTTATTGGAGATCCATAAATAAATGCGGAAATTTCCCGTCGGCCCAGATTTTGTATATGGAGATAATTACTTGAGAAATCTCCGTATACACCCGATGTCCTTGGAAGTTGTAATTTTAAATTAAACCTCTGCCAATGTGCCATCTGAGTCAGTCTTTTGGGAGAATGTTTGTTTCATCAAAGCCACCCGAAATTCTTTACATTAAATTAATGGCCTCGAATGTCCATAACTGATAGACCATTCATAAATCGAAGTTTCACCATTTTATTTCTATAGAAACAATATTCGTAACTGTCCAGCTATTCCTGTTATCTGTTGTATGGTAGTGGTTATTTAAAATTCCGCCCGTCCTAATTTTTGGCAGTTTATGTTTGTTTTCTATATCCGACACAATACATTTTTTAACATCCAAACTTTCTGATTAACCCTACATTTTGATTTCTATGTATTTTTCTTTTTTATATAGATTTATTTTTTATAAAATGTCTATATAGATTAACCCTTTCACTACCGATGTCCACTTAGACGTACATTCTAAAAAGACACCAAATTCGATTTTTCAACTTAGTTTCGATTTATTTCTCGATGTTATTTGTAAGTAGAGGCTTTAATCTAAATAGGCTATAAATATTTTCCATATAAGCGAGCACTAAAATACATTTTTATAAACTTATTTAATATTAAACGAAAAATACGAAAATTTGAGAAAATTTTTCTACTATATGTTTCAGTAAATGGACATTCATACAAAAACCTATAGCTGATACTACTTCGGATTCTTTTTTGTATTTTTTCCCACACTTCGAAAGATATTATAGGCCACATAGCGCTTATTTTTGTAAGACCATTTGGTCACAATTCAAGAATCAAGTTTTCAGAATAAGCTCATATAGCTCTTGAAGTAATTGAGGTAGGTTCTACATGCTGTTAGTGTAAGTAGAAACAGAAGAAAAATTAAAGTTTTTAACATTAGGTTTATTTCGGTAGTGAAAGGGTTAATACCAGGATTTTACCTCTTAAACTTCTGGAAGCCTAATTATATTTTGAAAATTTTTGTGTTTAGAAAAACATGTTGTGGAGTTCTTTATATCCATGAAATGCTGAGATTTTGTCGAGTCGTATCAAACTTTAAAATTAGTGTTCTTTAGGACATATAAACACATATGGCAAAATAGAATACTTATATAGGTCTATTTTTGGAACACTACACCTTAAAATTACAATTGGAATACTGTTAAAATGAGATTTAGGTACACCACCTGGAGTCGACGCCGGAGTCGGAGTCGAGGCTAATAAGAAATGCTGGAGTCGGAGCCGGAGTCGAGCAAAATTGGCTCGACTCCACAGCCGTGATTGTAACACACAGTTGCTAACGATATATAAAAACAACAATTCTAACAAAGAAAAAGAAGTAAAAGCAAACAAAAGACAAGAGCTGGTGTTTTTTGCTTGAGTGACTATTTTCACAGTTAATTTAATAAAAAAATTTCGCGCAAAAACACGCAACATTTTATTAGTTTATTAAAACATTTATATCCAACGCCAAGTGACCCCATTCATATTTAAATATCAAAGAATATTTTGAAAATAGCCAAAATTTAGACACATTTTAAAATATTTTTTTCAAAATATTTATACACATTTTTTGTTTACACAATTTTTGTAGAACAACGCTAAAATACCTGAGGTTGAAGATTCCATAGTGAAAATATTACTTTTTATATATTAAGCTCCGAAATATACCGAATTAAAAAAACAAAAACACTACTTTGCGCGAATAGCTCAAAAATTACTTAACTTTAACACAATGCAGCTTGACAAGTAAACCACATATCGATGCCCTCATCCAGAGTGCGCTAAGTCGACTTAGCATGTTTTGATGGAGTTCGCTTTTTTTATTCGGATTGATGTGAATTGCATCCTGTCAAAAGTTCGAATTTATTGGACATTTCTATCGAAATTATGGTTAATATTGTACTTAGCCTGTGACTAAAGTTTTAAAAAATGTCCAACTCAAAAAAGGCAAAAAGGTTTGTTCGGTCTAAAGTCATTTTTAGCTATGTTCTATTATCACTATTTTGAGTTCGTACATACTAAAAAATATAAAAAATATGATTTTAAGACCGAAAATAAGGGAATTTCTATCTTATACGGGTTTTGAGAAATTTCAAAAAACAAAACTTGTTTCTTGTTTCCTGTAAAATTCACTTTTTAGACTTTTTAGACTTAGCGCACTTTGGAATGTAGACATCGACATTAGTGATACCGGATTTTATATACTTTAGTGATACCGAATTTTATATACTTTAATCGAATACTAAGTGTTAAAAAAAACATTTTTCAATTAATCTCCATTTTTTTGCGATTTTGCCCCTCTGTGCGTCTGTGCCCAATTTCGAAACTGTCAAGGTCTGATCGTATATAATATTTTCTTATTACAAATACCAACTGAAACAGAAAAAAAGAAAAATACTTCACAGTAAAGAATGGTCTAAAATGTTGATAAATTGCAAGTTTTTTTGTGCTGATCTAAACAAACCATCAGAATGTACATAAAATAAAAATTTAGGTCCGAATCTCATAAGGATTTCTTCAAAGGATGGCTCGCTGAAGAAGTCGGTAAATATTCCTCTAAGGCTAGGGTCTCACTTGGAAAACATGGTAAATCGGAGCCTCACTTATAAAATATTTGGGCAGCGAAACATCGAAATCCTTATTATTTTTTTTTTTTTTGAAAAAATGATACACCAAATTTGGTGGCCAATTTTGATGTACGTCTTATCATGTTGTCGCCGAACATAATGTCGCATCACACACTCTATAACGGTTTAGTTGGATCCAAAGATTTTGACCTTCCCTTAAAAATGTTGGTATTGACTCCGATCCAAAGATGAGTTTCTTTAAATTAAGGACATTTCTAGCTTTAAATCTGGGATTTATCAAATTTATGTTAGGATACAGATCGCAAGCATAAAATTTTCATCCTTTGTTTGCGATATATTAATAAAGCAGTATCAGATTCGGCCTGGTCGAACTTAAGTCCATATATTCTTGTTTTCCATCAGCTCGAATTGTCGAGATATACCGTTTTGTTCAAAATTAAGGCACTTCCGCTACATATATTGAAATAACTTGAAAACGGTTCACCATATTAAATTAAAAATAAAATCCGAAACTCCTGAACATTAATCTCTTTAAGACATGCGTACATTCAATTTTTTTTGAAAAAAAAAATAATTTTTTTTTTTGGTTTTTTAAAAATTCCTAAAAAATACAAATGGAAGAAAAAAATCACAGTTCTGGTCTAGAAACGGTTAGTTAAATTTATTTCGAATAAAATAAGATTTATTTCATTGCAATCAGTGCACAAGGTTTGATTTTGTTCACAATTCACTGAATTGATATAAATCCATACAAAAATATTTTTTATGATTCTAAGAATTAAAAAAATTAAGTAATATAAACTGATTATTTTATTTTTATAGTGGCGGTAAGAAACTCATAACACCTATAAATTTTATTGTTCCTCTATGAAAAAAATTTACTTCCATTCTTTTCCGAAGACGATGAATTTGTTTATTGTTCAGATGTTCCTGGTTTAGTAACAGCGATGGGATTCGAGGAGATCCAAATGACGATATCTCTAAAACTACTTGGAAAATTTAAACACAATGTAAGCACGGCTTAAAGAGAATATTGTTTGGGAGTTTCAGATTTTGTTTTTAATTTAATATGGTGAACCGTTTTCAAGTTATTCCAATATATGTAGCGGAAGTGCCTTAATTTTGAATATAACGGTATATTTCGAAAAGTTGAGTTGATAGAAAAAAACCAAGTGCAGATTTGGATTCAGCGACCTCAAATTAGAAAAATTTTGTTATAAATTTCAAATCAACACAAAAAAGTTCAATTTTGTTCCCTTGTGTAATATAGACTTATTACATTATGCTATTCAAAAATTAATAGAAAATTTTTAAATAAAACAAGTATATGCACCAATAAGTTCGGCCGGGCCGAATCTTAAATACCCACCACCATGAACCAAATATTAGGGTTTCCTTTGAAATTTCAGGAGGCCACTTCCCGAAGATAAATTTAAAGATTTCACCTATGAGGACTATATCAGATTCTGGATTTATAAGAACCATTTTTGTTTGAGTTTTAGAGGAATCATTAACATCTCTTGTAAGTGTGTAAGAACATTTAAAATAACGTCTTGATGTGAAATCTTAAAACCGTAGATTTTCACCCGAGAAGTAAAATCTGGAAATTATATTGAGAAGCAATTTTCATGATCAGTGCGTCTTCTATACCCTCAAGAAGTGAAGTCCGTCTATATGGAGGCATTACCAAATGGACCAATAAAAACTTAATCCGATACACGGTTTTGTGATCCTAAAATACTAGAATATTTACAATTTCAGGCAAATCGGATAAAAACTACTAGAAACCCAAGGAGTTAAATCGGGAAATCGTTCTTATGGGGGCTATACCAAAATATGGACCGATACTCACCGTTTTCGGCACACCTCTGTATGGCCCCAAAAATACCTCTAGATTTCCAATTTCAGGCAAATTGGATAAAAACTAGAAGCCCAAGAAGTAAAATCGGGATATCGGTCTATATGGGGGCTATACCAAAACATTGAACGATACGGACCATTTTCGGCACACCTTTTGATGGTCATCAAGTATTGGATAAAAACTACGGTTTCTATAAGCCCAAGACCCCAAATCGGGAGGTCGGTTTATATGGGGACTATATCAAAACTTGGACCGATATGGCCCATCTTCGAACTTGACCTACCTGCAAACAAAAGACGAATCTGTGCCAAATTTCAGGACGATAGGGCCAATATTGAAGGCTGTAGCGTGATTACAGCAGACAGTCAGACAGACGAACAGACGGACATGCTTATATCGTCTTAGAATTTCTCCCCGATCAAGAATATACTTTATATAGTCGGAAATCGATATTTCTTTGTCTTACAAACGGAATGAAGAACTTATTATACCCCGTCACCATCTATGGTGGTTGGTATAAAAATTAATCATAGATGTATTATGTGTAGAATTTCCAATGAAGATTATGCTGGATACAAAATCAGAGACTGACGACTCTCTCCTTTTCTCCTTCTCTCTAATATTTCAAAATATACTATAATGTTTTTTTTTTTTTTCAAATATATTTAAAGAAAATTATAAAAATTTGACAAACAAATACATGTTTTACTTATATCGATAAATTACGAATGCTGTAGAATATCCATGTGAACAGACTCGTACCATTTTTCTGTAGAAGCGCTAATTACAGATTCATTCATTGCGACTTCTTTGCAGGAGTCGTTGAGGCTTGAAGATGGTAAAGCGCAATATTTTGTTCTTTGTTTGTTATAATCAGGGAAACATTCACCTGTATAATTGGTGTATAAGTAGGCATGAAGTTTTTGTCGACTGCAACATTTGAAACATTGTACAAGATATTCTGAATATAGGAAATATTTATATTAATTTTTATAATAGAATAGAATTATTATTGGAATGTAAACAAGTAAATATGACCAAACGTACGGTGTTTCCGAATCTTAAATACCCACCACCAGGAAACGCATACAATAGTTTTCTTTGGAAACATCTCCGTTGATATGGGGTCTAAAACATTTTCTTTTAAAGCAAATAAAAAGATTCGAAACACTTGTTGAATAATTTTGGGTTATTTGATTTAAAAGAAAATACTTTATTAGAAAGGGGGGAAATTCGTTTGTTTAAATTTTCGTTCCTGAGGAAAGTATTTTTTCGTGGGCCGTATGGATTTTGTTATGGTCATTTTACGTCATAACTTTAATATTGGAATTTGAAGTTAATTTAATTTTTATTTATTTACAACATTTTAGTAAGAAAATTGTGTGTCTAATTTCTAAAATTCTTTCTAATAAAGAAAATCGTATTAAAGTATCGTATTTCATATTTTCATATTTTTCATATGATTCGAATTGTAAATTCTGTAGAGTTATTCAGTGGGAGGAAGAATTGAAATGAATATTTGCACGCAAACATAAATTATTCGTACCTCCAAACGAAATTTTAGATAAAAACAAATATCATTTACCATGTGCTTCTCGCTGTAAGGAAGTTTATTTGGAAGAAAAGTATAAACTTTTTGTGATAAACGTTGACTTTCGACATCCATTATAATGGTCAACGTATTTATGTGGGCGTTACACATTGTTCTATAAATTGAATTTCTTAACTGCACTGAAAGAAGTTCTTTCTTGTTTGAGGAACGAAATTTTAGACATGCGAAGTTTTCTTTTGAAGCTAAAAAGCAAATAAAGTAGAAAAAGATTAAAGTAGATACACGGACGAAAAAGACTGTTTTTCATATGTTTGGGTGTAAAAATTATATGTTTTGAACTCAAAATTTTAACACAATATTTTTAAATGCAAGCATATAATGTTCATAAACTATAACTATACATATATGGTTATATGCTAGAACATATTATGTTTGGGACATAAAATATTTGTAAATACAATATGCTTAGATGCAAACATATATTAATTTGGAAATAGAGTATGCTGCAAGTGAAATAGAGAGTATGCTGCAAGTGAAATAATGGAAGTAACCAATTGGCGCCTTAAAAATATATCCACACAAAAAAATGTCATTAAAATTTTTTACTACAAGTGTATGCCCTAAGGTGAAACATAATATGTTTGAACAATACAAACAATACTTTGTTTGGACCAATCCTGAAAATATATATGCTTGAAGCAAAATGTGTTTAGGGTATATGTTACAGAAGCGTTGTTTTTTTTTTTGAGGGTGTAAATTCGGCGTATTTGTTCTTAAAATAAATACTCGTATTTTACAACAAAGGTGAATTTCATTTGACCGACAATAGTATACCCTTCAACGCCGTGTTGACCAAAATCTGTTGTACCCTGCCAAATCTATTGGGAGCTGCACCCTGTACAATTAAAATTTAATGCCTTGGGACGAAACACAAAGTTAGTAAAAAACAAGTAAGTAAAGTCTAAAGTCGGGCGGGGCCGATTATATTATACCCTTCACCCCTATGTAGGCCAAAATTTGTGTTACCATCGCAACTACTTCAAATTTGAGAGCTATATAAAGGTTTGCATTTCCTGATACAAATACTTTTAATGGAGAAAATTTTTTGTACTTTTGCAAAAACTCAAGAATTAAAATTTAAATCGGCTAACGCCCTGGAAATATGAAGCGAGAGAAATTTTAATGCAATTATACAAAAGAAAATTTATGATTTATCAGGCGATACATATGTATTCGAGATATATGACAATTTTAGTAATATTTACAATTTTTGCTACTTAGCAGTGACGATTTTACAAGGATATTGGTTAGATCCCGCCAAGATATGTGCTCAAGTGTGGGTTGTGATTTATTATTTGGTCAAGTCGGGCGACTTGGAGCCTTATTTAAAACTCAACCGTACTGTGAAAATTCTGGCATTACAGTGTGTAGGATATGACTAAGATATGGGGAAATCATCACAGAATTTTGTGTAAAGTCTGGGGATTTTGGCCATATTTGTATAAACTGGAAAAACGAATATATGGAGGCTTTATCTAAATCTGAACCAAATTAGATCAAACTTGACACACTTAAATATCATATTAAATATATTCTCTGTGGAAACTATCCAGTCGATTGGAGGAAAATCGTATAGAAAATGGGCCTAAAATATGAAACAGTCTACCATATTTCCCCAACGTATATATGGGAGCTATATAATCTGAACCGATTTTGACTAAATTTAATATGCATAGTTAGAATAATAATTCTGCAATCTCTACAACATTTCACGTAAATGGAAGTATGACTATAGCCTCCGTGATCATATGAGTGTAAATCGGACGAAGGATATAAATGGCAGCTACACGCTCACAAAATATCGCTTCTGTAACATATACTCCAAACATATTTTGCTTCAAGCATATATATTTTTGGGTATTGCCCAAACATTTATATGTTTGATCTCTTCCAATATATAATATGTTTGAAAGCATATTGGTCTAAACAATATATGTTTGGGTAGTCTAAGTTCCAAACATTTTGTATTTTTGCATCCAAATTCAATAATGTTGCCTTCCAAAAAACAATATGTTATTATGTGAACATATAATATGTTTGGAAGCATTTTGCACCCAAAAATAGTATATGCTTAAAAAAATTCTCCCAAACAATATTGTGCTCAAAATTTTATTTATTTATTTATATATTTACAATCATAATGAATTATGAAAATAAACAGGTAATATAGGTGCTAACAACATAGGTTTTCGACCTGAATGCTCAAAATTTCTCACTTCCACGAGATTTTTTAGTTCTTAGCACCTTTTTCTGTAATACAAACATTGTAGAAGAAATTATTCAATTGTATGATTTTTTTTATTTTAATTTTACCTTTTGCCGGACGGGGATTCGAACAGCGGACCACACAGTTTGTAAGGATCAAAGAAGTAGCTGTTCAATTGCCCAAGGAAAAATAAAATGTTAATTTTGTAATAACAAGCAACAACCACCAACTTAATTCAATATCGCTCCCTGTTAAATAGCGTTCCAAGCTACTAAACACATATATGTTTATAGGCTATTTCTAAATTAATATATGTTTGCATCCAAGCATATTATATTTACAAACATAATATGTTCTAACATATTAACATATATGTCCCAAACATGTTATGCTAGTTTATGAACATTATATGCTTGCACTCAAAAATATTGTGTTTAAAAAATTGTGTTCCAAACATATAATGTTTATAGCCAAACATATGAAAAACAGTCTTTTTCATCCGTGTATATCTAAATCTGAACCGATTTCAACCAAATTTGTGCACACTTACCGATAATATTAAACGTACTCCTTGTGCAAAATTTGAAGCAATTCAGGGCAAAACTCTTGCTTTTGAGGCCATATAAGTCCAAATCGGACGAAGGATATATGGGAGCTATATATAAATCTGAACCGATTTCCATCAAATTTACCAAGCATTGGTAGAATGTCAATTGTACTCTCTGTGCACAATTTCACGACAATCGGTAGTAAACTTTGGCCTGTGTTGCCATAGGAGTCTAAATCGGACGATAAACAAGCTAACTATGACCAAATCGGGGATAAATATATATATCAGCTATATCTAAATCTGAACCGATTTTTTCCAAAACCAATAGCGATTGTCTCTGTCCCAAGAAACGGCCCTATGCCAAATTTGAGGACGATCGGACTTAAATTGCGAGCTGTACTTTGTGCACAAAATTACCTATACAGACAGACGGACGGACAGACGCACATCGCTAAATCGACTCAGAATTTAATTCTAAGCCGATCGGTATACTAAAAGATGGGTCTATCACCACTATTTCTTGGAGTTACATGCAAATGCACAAACTTATTATACCCTGTACCACAGTAGTGGTGAAGGGTATAAATATGTGAAACATTTAAATCTGAAGCAATTTTAAGGAAACTTCGCAATTTATTTATGATTTATCGTTCGATATATATGTATTAGAAGTTTAGGAAAATTAGAGTCATTTGTACAACTTTTGGACTAAGCAGTGGCTATTTTACAAGGAAAATGTTTGTATTTTGACCATTTTTGTCGAAATCAGAAAAACATATATATGGGGGCTATATCTAAATCTGAACCGATTTCAACCAAATTTGGCACGTATAGCTACAATGCTAATTCTACTCCCTGTGTAAAATTTCAACTAAATCGGAGCAAAAAATTGGCCTCTGTGGTCATATGAGTGTAAATCGGGCGAAAGCTATATATGGGAGATATATCCAAATCTGAACCGATTTCAACCAAATTTGGCACGCATAGTTACAATGCTAATTCTACTCCCTGTGCAAAATTTCAACTAAATCGGAGTTAAAAATTGGCTTCTGTGGTCATATGAGTGTAAATCGGGCGAAAGCTATATATGGGAGATATATCCAAATCTGAACCGATTTCAACCAAATTTGGCACGCATAGTTACAATGCTAATTCTACTCCCTATGCAAAATTTCAACTAAATCGGAGCAAAAAATTGACCTTTGTGGGTAAATGAGTGTAAATCGGGCGAAAGCTATATATGGGAGCTATATCTAAATCTGAACCGATTTGGCTGATATTTTGCAAGTTTTTCGAGACCAATAAAATATTCGGATGTACGGAATTTGAGGAAGATCGGTTGATATACACGCCAATTATGACAAGATCGGTGAAAAATATATATGGCAGCTATATCTAAATCTGAACCGATTTTTTCCAAAATCAAGAGGACCCTATACCAAATTTTAGGACAATCGGACTAAAACTGCGAGCTGTACTTTGCACACAAAAATACATCAACAGACAGACAGACAGAATGACAGATGGACATCGCTAAATCGACTCAGAATTTAATTCTAAGCCGATCCGTATACTAAAAGGATGGTCTATGATTACTCCTTCTTGGCGTTACATACAAATACACAAACTTATTATACCCTGTACCACAGTAGTGGTGAAGGGTATAAAAATCATTAAAATTGTTTGCTACCAGTGTATGCCCTAAGGTGAAACATAATATGTTTGAACAATACAAACAATATTTTGTTTGGACCAACAGAGGCGATTTTTTTGAGGGTGTAGATTCGGTGTATTTGTTCTTAAAACAAATATTTTACAACAAAGGTGAATTTCGTTTGACCGACAATATTATACCCTTCACCGCCGTGTTGACCAACATTTTTTGTACCATCTCAAATCTATCAAATTTATTGGGAGCTGCGCCCTGTACAATTAAAATTAACTCTCTGGGACGAAACACAAAGTTGGTAAAAAAATATGGAAATGATAAAATCTCAAGCCATTTTTATGCACTGTGACATAAGTGAATTTATGATTTATTGGTCGATATATATGTACTAGAGGTATGGGACAGTTTGAAGGTATGTGACAATTTGAAGCGGGACTTACAAAACATTCAGGTGTACGAAATTTTTAAGAATATCGTCAATGATTATCAAATAGGTGGTAAATATATATGACAGCTATATCCAAATATGAACCGATTTATTTCCCAAATAAATAGCGATTATCTTTGACCCGAAGAAAGACAGATACATGGTCCAGTGTATACACTGGGCACACTATATACAGTGTGTTTGCTTACAAACTGTATCGTTCGCGGTTCGATTATACGCCTGAACGAAAAGAAAAATTTGAAAAATTCATAAAATCTAATATTTGCTTCTCAATAATGTGATATTGCTGAAAAAAGTTTTGAGAACCTAATAAGATTCCAATAGCAAAAAAATCAAAAACAATTGTGTTAGTCATTGTTAAATTGTTTTCAAGTCAACGTTTATTTCGTCCAAACAAACTTCCGTAATGCATAAAGCAAATATTAAACGAATGTGTGATTTGCCATGAATCGTTCATGTGTACGTCAACGTTTATCACCAAAACTATATACACTAATAGAAAAAGTTTCGTTATATTAACGAAATGTATTGTTAAAAGTCAGCTAATGAAACAAATTCGTTAACACAACGACTTTTTTCGTTAATATAACGAATTTTCTGCAAGTCAACGTAATGTTGCGTACTATTAACGAATATTTTCATTGTATTAATGAAAACGTTTCGTTATATCAATGAACATTTTTCGTTCGCTGACTTTTAACGAAATTTTCTTTGTGTGTACCATTCAACCAAGCAACATTTTTTCCGCTTTCATCGTTACATCCAAAGAAAAAAATACTTTCCTCAGGAAATAATAAGTGGTAATAAACCCGTGTTTAATGGCGATTTCGATTGGGGAAAAATGTGCAACATTCTCGAAATTGATTGCCAAATGTGAAGGACATTATCATAGATTTTGGATCCTGTATCCCTCACAACATTATGAGTTAACAATAACATTGGAATGACACTTTAATTTCAGGGAAAACACAATGAGGAAAAAAGTAGTGTAACACCAGGGCAACATATTTTTTGCGAAATGAAAACGCCCTAAGACATTACTATGCAATTATTTTCTTTGTTTTTGTTATTTGCTTTTAAAGGAAAATGTTTAGCGTCAAATGAAAACTTCGTTTGTGTACAATTTCATTTCTCAGAAAAGGAAGCCCTTCTTTAACTTGAACCTGTATTAAAATGTGAGTTTCCAAAATTGTTGCCTTTAGATAAACTTGCGATCCCAGGTGAAGATTATATAAAATTTGGTTCGACCGAGTTTTGTGTCCTACTTATTTATCACATTTTTTCAAAAATTTTACTTACCCCATATAGAGGACATGAGATGGGCATATTACTATGTCTCGCTATTTCATTGAGAACATACTTGACAAACGGCACTACCCGAGCATGCGTTATGATATCGCATACCCTTTGCTTTACGTCCAGGAATTTAATGATTCCAACTCTTTTCATATATTTAAAATTCACCAGTACATTGATATCCATGGTGGAAGGCATAGTTCGGGAGAATTTAAAAGCTGCACTTAATACATAGGAAGTTTTAGCTTTTTGAACTAGGCCGCATTCAAAGAGGCTTATAACGTCATCAAAGTGTTTGCAGGACACATTATGAACGACTAATTCGAAGTTTCGTTTTGCTGCCTATAAAATATAAAAAAAAATAAATATATAGCAATATCTTTCATGGTTTCTCGATAAATGCCGGCCAAAAATGCTAAAGTACAAGTGATTCCTCCAGCATGTATAAAGCTTTAAATTGAAGTATATATGTATTTAAATCTGAAGCGATTTGGACAAGTTCTCTAAAATTGAAATTAAAATCGGCTAATGCCCTAGGACGAAACACAATGTTATTAAAAATGGGAATGAAGTTTCATAGTGTGGGGCAAGGAGTAGGTTCTCCTCCAAATACCCAAAAATCAAGTACACCATATTGATTTCATAACCTTCCCATACGGCTTTGTGAATTTCAAGTAAACTTGATAATTCTAGTTTTTTGCACTTTTAGAGTAGGTCTCTCTCTCCGTCACACCCTCTGTAAATTTCAAGTAAATTGGAAAAGTTTAATTGTTTCACGGTACGTACTTGAGCAGAAGGGAAGTCTCCCTGTGTCCTTTCATTTTTCCCCGACCAAATATTAAAAACTCATATATCTCATATAACTTTCTAGTTCTCCGTAAAATTTCAGTAAGTCGACAAATTTTAGTTTTTTCACTGTACTTTAAAAAAAATGGGACAAAGTCGACCAATTTCGAAAACTAAAGTAGCTGTTCGTTGCCTAGACGCCTCCTTCAACGTTCCCTGAAAACTTCAAGTAAATCGGATAATTTTGTTCCAATTTACAAAAAGTCGGGCAAGAGGGAGGTCTCCTTCCCTTCCAAATATTAAAAAAATTGGGTACCCCATAAAAATTCATAACCTCACGGCGTGTTTTCTGTAAATACAAAGTAATTCAGAGCATTTTTGGTTTTTTACTGTACTTTAAACAAAAATCGTATGAAGGGGTGGTCCACCTATGCGTTCTCCGAACATTTTTCAAGTGAAAAAATAAAATTATTTTATAACAAAATAAAATTATAAATTTTTGTAATGTGCGCTGTATTAAAAAATTAAAAAATTTCCGCTCTTCTTGCATTTTCTTTGCTATAAACCTCACAGAGCCCGAAACCTTTCCAACGAATGCAAATCGTGAAAATCGGTTCGTGCGTTCTGGAGTTGCATCAGAGATGGCGCTGTATATAAAAAAAGATTTCCCGCTTATCCGTTGAAATTTTTCTTGAATTTTCTTTCCTATAAACCTCATATAGTCCGAGACCTTTCCAACGATAGTAAAACCGTGGAAATCGGTTTGCGCGTTCTTGAGACAAATTGGATAAAAACTACGAATTCTAGAAGCCCAAGAATTATAGTCGGGAGGTTGGTCTATATGGGGGCTACACCAAAACATCGACCGATACACCCCATTTGCGACACACCTTTTTGTGATCTTAAAAACTTCTAGATTTTCAACTTCAAGAAATTCGGAAAGAAAATATAGTTTATAGACGCTCAGAAGTAAAATCGGGGGATCGGTCTATATTGGGCTATACCAAAAGATGGACCAATATGCGCCATTTCAGGCAAATCGGATAAAAACTACGGTTTTTATAAGCCCAAGACCCCAAATCGGGAGGTCGGTTTATATGGGGATTATATGAAAACGATAAAGCTCATCTTCGAACTTAACCTGCCAGCAAAAAAAAAAAAAAAACGAATCTGTGCCAAATTTAAGGACGATAGCGCCATTATTGAATGCTGTAGCCTGATTACAACAGACAGACGGACATGCTTGTATTGTCTTAGAATTTCTCCTTGATCAAGAATATATATACTTTATATAGTCGGAAAACGATATTTCGATGTGTTACAAACGGAATGACAAACTTATTATACCCCCATCACCATTCTATGGTTGTGGGCATAAAAATATTAAAAATACCATTAATAATAAAATGTCCTATATATTTTTAGACTTTGGCGTATGACGTCACTAAAGTGTTTGCAGGACACATTATGAATGACTACTACATAGTTACGTTTTACTGTTTACAAAATTAACAAAATGGCAATATCTTACTTGGTGCCTCGATAAAATAGTTAATATCACCAAGGAAATTAGTAGTTTCTCGAAAAATGCTGCACTACACATTTTGACTATCAAATTTGTTTTGTAGACTAAACGATTAACTACACATTTTTAAAAGCATTTCAGATTTAAAATTTATCAAAAGCATTCATTATAATTAAAATAGTAAAAGCTTTTAAAAATTATAAAAAGCCCACTAATTTTTTAAAAATTACATTTAATAACAAACAACCGAAAGTTCGACCGAATCGTATGTACACGGACGAAAACAATTGGTTTTCATATGTTTGGGTGTAAAAATTATACGTTTTGAACTCAAAATTTTTAACACAATATTTTTAAGTGCGAGCATATAATGTTCATAAACTAGAATAACATATTTGGGACATATATGTTAATATGTCAGAACATATTATGTTTGGGACATAAACTGTTAGATGCAAACATATATTAATTTAGAAATAGCCTATAAACATATATGTGTTTAGAAAGAGAGACCTAGAGAGTATGCTGCAAGTAAAATAATGGAAGTAAAATATATCCACACAAAGAAAATCGGATTAATTTTTATACCCTCCACCATAGGATGGGGGGTATATTAACTTTGTTATTCCGTTTGTAACACATCGAAATATTGCTCTAAGACCCCATAAAGTATATATATTCTGGGTCGTGGTAAAATTCTGAGTCGATCTGAGCATGTCCGTCCGTCCGTCCGTCCGTCCGTCTGTTGAAATCACGCTAACTTCCGAACGAAACAAGCTATCGACTTAAAACTTGGCACAAATAGTTGTTATTGATGTAGGTCGGATAGTATTGCAAATGGGCCATATCGGTCCACTTTTACGTATAACCCCCATATAAACGGACACCCAAATTTGGCTTGCGAGCCCTCTAAGAGAAGAAAATTTCATCCGATCCGGCTGAAATTTGGTACATGGTGTTAGTATATGGTCTCTAACAATCATTCAAAAATTAGTGCACATCGTTCCATAATTATATATAGCCCCCATATAAACCGATCACCAGATTTGGATTGCGGAGCCTCTAAGAAACGAAAATTTCATCCGATCCGGCTGAAATTTGGTACATGGTGTCAGTATATATTCTCTAATGACCATGCAAAAATTGGTCCATATCGGTCCATAATTATATATAGCCCCCATATAAATCGATACCCAGATTTGTCCTCCGGAGCCTCTTGGAGGAGCAAAATTCATCCGATCCGGTTGAAATTTGGAACTTGGTGTTAGAATGTGGTCTCTAACAAACACGCAAGAATTGCTCCATATCGGTCCATAATTATATATAGCCCCCATATAAACCGTTCCCCAGATTTGATCTCCGGAGCCTCCTGGAGGAGCAAAATTCATCCGATCCGGTTGAAATTTGCAACGTGGTGCTAGTACAAGGCCGATAATATCCATGCCAAAATTGGTCCATATCGGTATATAGTTATATATAGCCGATCCCCAATCACACAAAAATTGGTCCATATCAGTTCATATTCATGGTTGCCACTCGAGCCAAAAATAATCTACCAAAATTTTATTTCTATAGAAAATTTTTTCAAAATTTTACTTCTATAGAAAATGTTGTGAAAATGTATTATTTTATTTATTTATTGTTTATTTTAATCATACAGTAAATGTATGATAAAAAAGAAAAGGGAAAAGTAGCATATATATATATATATATATATATATATATATATATATATATATATATATATATATATATATATATATATATATATATATATATATATATATATATATATATATATATATATATATATATATATATATATATATATATATATATATATATATATATATATATATATATATATATATATATATATATATATATATATATATATATATATATATATATATATATATATATATATATATATATATATATATATATATATATATATATATATATATATATATATATATATATATATATATATATATATATATATATATATATATATATATATATCCAAATACCTAGTGATATCCAAACCATCCACAACACTGGAAAGAATAAATACCAGTCAATGAACTTTTATTTAAATAACAATTAAAAGCAACTTACAATTATAACACTAATATTCATTTTTAATTATTTTAAAATGTTTTGTTTCAAAATGTTTGAAAATTGTAATACTTAAATTGTTTATTATTATTATTATACCCACCACCATGGAATGACGATATAATAAGTTTGTCATTCCGTTTGTAACTTATCGAAATTTCGATTTCCAACTATATATATTCTTGATCAGGGAGAAATTCTAAAATGATATAACCATGCCCGTCCATCTAGTTGTCTGTCTGTTGTAATCACTCTACAAACTTCACTAATGGCGCTATCCTCCTGAAATTTGTCACAGATTTGACTTTTGATTGCAGGTAGGTCAAGTTCGAAGATGGGCTATATCGGTTCACGTTTTGATATGGCCCCCCATATAAACCGATGCTACAATTTGGGATATTGGGCTTCTATAAACCCTATTGGCTAAAATTGGAATTCCAGAGATATTTTAGAACCGCAAATAGGTGTGCCGATAGTTTATATTTAACTTCAGGAAGCGTGCCATTTTAATAGATCTCCTGGGAGTACCCGTCATCCACCTGAAATTCTATATACACTGAAAAAAGCATGCCGGTTCAAAAGATTGTGTCTTTACACTAACGATTTTGGTATTGATTTCGAGCCAAAGAGCGGAGAATTAAAGTAAGGACAACTTTAGCCACCTGAAGCCACCGTGGTGCAATGGTTAGCATGCCCCCCTTGCATACACAAGTTCGTGGGTTCGATTCCTGCTTCGACCGAACACCAAAAAGTTTTTCAACGGTGGATTATCCCACATCAGTAATGCTGGTGACATTTCTGAGGGTTTCAAAGCTTCTCTAAGTGTTTTCAGTGCAATTTGGAACGCCGTTCGGACTCGGCTTGTCATTGAGCTTAACATGGAATCGGGCAGCACTCAGTGATAAGAGAGAAGTTCACCAATGTGGTATCACAATGGACTGAATAGTCTAAGTGAGCCTGATACATCGGGCTGCCACCTAACCTAACCTAACTAACCTAAGGACAACTTTAAGACACAATTCTCTTTTAATTTTTTTTTTACGTTTTACGTTCCAATTCGGGCCATAAAAAGTTCGTTATCATCTCACGATAGCGAACACCATTCACAGTAACTGCCTGTCCGGCCTCATTTTGGAAAAAATTCGGCCCGATGATGCCGCCAGCCCATAAACCGCACCAAACAATCACTCTTTGTGGGTGCATTGGTTTTCGACAATCACTCTTGGATTCTCATTCGCCCAAATGCGGCAATTCTGTTTATTGACGAATCCACTGAGGTGAAAATGTGCCTCATCACTGAAGATGATTGAGCATCCAATGTTGCCATTTCTTGGAACCATTTAATACGTTGTTGGATTGTGTATCTCTCCATGGTTCAAATTGAGTAAGTCTGAAATAGAGAAATGTCAAATAAAATTCGGAAAAAAACTTGGCGTTTAGGTGTGGTTCACATTCAACATCGGCCCTTACAATTTAACCACCCTTTATGTTAGTTCATATAGAGTCGATGTTAGATAAAATAAAAGGTAGATTACAAAACTATATAGATCTCCTCAGTTCATGGTCGGAGTCTAGAAATAATTATAAATCAATATGAACCAATTTTCGCATGGTGATTAGGGGACCAAATTTCAACTGGATCCGATGAAATTTGCGCCTCTCCTGTAGAAATGGTTCATAATTATATATAACGTGACTAGTACTAAATTTTAGCATTTAAAGATTGTTTATCTACGCTTATTCATGTGACATCTGGCGTGCCTCAAGGTAGCCACTTAGGACCAGTACTGTTTAATCTATATTTGAACGATCTTCCGTCGGTTATCGTATCATCGAGGATCTTGATGTACGCAGATGACGTTAAATTGTTTCTTTCACTTGATTCTGCTAGGGATACTTCCCTTCTTCAGGATGACATTGACAGACTAGTCGAATGGTGCGCTTCTAATTGTATGGTACTTAATCTTTTAAAGTGTAAGAAGATGACTTTTTCCCGCGGAGCTTGTGAACAGACTGAGTACTGCACTATAAGCTTGAGAATGTGCTGAGATTTAATGATTTAGGCGTTTTGTTGGATTCCCGACTTGATTTCGGTCCTCATATTGAGGAATGTGTGAATAAGGCAATGGGTGTTTTGGGTTTCATTAAGAGATGGTCTAAGGAATTTGTTGATCCTTATTTGACGAGTCGTAAAGAGCCTTTACGACTCTGGTTAGGCCGATATTGGAGTACGCATGTGTTGTCTGGTCACCAAGTTATCGCTATTATATTGATCGTGTTGAATCTGTCCAGAAGCAGTTTCTTATTTTTGCTTTGAGAGGGCTTGGCTGGAATAATTTATACGACTTGCCTCCTTATTCTAGCCGTCTTTTATTAATTGATCTTCCATCTCTTGAGCGTAGAAGGTTCATGCATGGTATTGTATTTCTCACTAAACTAATTAAAGGAGATACTGATTCACACTACCTAACCTCGAAAATTTGCTATAATGTTCCTAATCGCTTAACTAGGAACTTTGTACTCTTAAAGACTGACTTTTGTAGACACAACTATGAATTATTTAATCCGCTTAACGTTTTGTCTAGAAACTATAACTCGGTGTATACATTGTTCTCGTTATCTGAGTCGATTCCTGCCATAAAGGAAATTATACTTAAGTTGGACAATAATGTTGCTGAGCCAAGGGTTGTCGCCTTCTAATTTTCAGGTATACATTGGAGCCTGCTTTATTCATCTAACGGCGGGAGTCCCTATAATACGGTGGCACTTACTGGCCTAAAGGCTCGGAGGGTCCTTTCTGACCCATTTCTAAAATACACGATGCGCCCATACTCTGACTTCTGGAACTTTAAGCCTTTTTGGCTCAACGGAGTATATGGAGTCCCTTCTGACCCATTTGTTGATATATGTTGAACCTTATCGAGTTCGGCGGAGCCCTTACTGGCTCAACGGGGTCCCTCCTGACCCATCTCGACTAACTAACTTGGAGTCCCATACTCTGACTTCTGGAACTTTAAGCCTTTTTGGCTCAACGGAGTATATGGAGTCCCTTCAGACCCATTTGTTGATATATGTTGAACCCTATCGAGTTCCGCGGAGCCCTTACTGGCTCAACGGGGTCCCTCCTGACCCATCTCGACTAACTAACTTGGAGTCCCTTCTGACTCGCTGTGGTCCTTACTGACCTATAGGGTCCCTTCTGGCCCAATTGTAATATAGAATTATATTTAATTGAATTGTTATATTTTGTTATATTTTGTAATGTCCCGGCTGCTATTAGCCGTGTAAATAAATAAATAAATAAAATCAGATAACATTTGCTTATACAGGACTCTCAAGAAGTAAAATCCACGGATCGGTTTATCTCGGGGCTATATATATAATTTTGGTCTGATATAGACAAATATTTGCATGGTTGTTAGAGACCATATACAATTTCAACTGAGTCCGATGTAATTTGCTCCTACGAGAGACTTCGGAGGTCAAATCTGGGTAGCGGTCTATATGGGGGCTAGTATTTATAGCCGATATGAACCAATTTTGGCATGGTTGTTAGGCCATAAATTTTCTCCTCCAGGAGGGTCAAATAGTAAAATCAGGGAATCGGTTTATCTGGGGGCTATATGGAACAGTTTTTGAATGAATGTTTTAGATCATGTACTGATTGGATGAAATTTGCTCCTCCAAGAGGATCCTCACGAAAAATCTAGGGATCGGTTTATATGAGGGCTATATATAATTGTGGACCGATATGCACCAATTTTCGCATAGGCGTTAGAAGTCATATACTAACACCACGAACCAAATTTCAATCGGATGGGATTTGCTTCTCTTATAGTCTTCGCAAGCCAAATCTGGGCGTCGATTTATATGGGGGCCATGCGTAAAAGTGGTCCGATATATACCATTCCACCTACATCAATAACAACTACTTGCTGCCAAGTTTCAAGTCCATAGATTGTTTAGTTCGGAATTTAGCGTGATTTCCACGGGCGGACGGACTGACATCAATAGATCGACTCAAAATTTCACCACGACCCAGAATATATATACTTTATTGGTTCTTAGACCAATATTTCAATGTGCTACAAACGGAAAGACAAAGTTAATATACCCACCATCCTATGGTGGAGGGTATAAAAAATACATTCCTAGTGGATTCCAATGCAGGGAAGGTTCATGTCTACTGTATTGTTCATTAGATTAGATAATAAATGGATGCCAACGTTGTACACTGGTGTAATTGACACCCAAAAGTGTGATTAAATCAGCCAAGCTTCTCAATAACGCAATATATATTTTTTTTAATTAGGAAACAATTATTAGATACAAGAAACGTCATAAAATCATTTACTTTAATGTAACTTTATTTTTTTCCTTAAAATTAATGAAATGCATATCCAATACAAAAATAAGAAACGGTTGTTAATTTTTATACCCTCCACTACTACTGTGGTACAGGGTATAATAAGTTTGTGCATTTGTATGTAACGCCAAGAAGGAAAAGTCTGAGATCCATCGTTTAGTATACCGATCGTCTTAGAATTAAATTCTGAGTCGATTTAGCGATGTCCGTCTGTCTGTCTGTCTGTCTGTCTGTCTGTTGATGTATTTTTGTGTGCAGAGTACAGCTCGCAGTTTTAGTCCGATTGTCCTAAAATTTGGTATGGGGTCCTGTTTCGGCTCAAAGACGATCCCTATTGATTTTGGAAAAAATCGGTTCAGATTTAGAAATAGCTGCCATATATATTTTTCACCGATCTGGTCATAATTGGCGTGTATATCAACCGATCTTACTCAAATTCCGTACATCCCAATATTTTATGAGTCTCGAAAAACTTGCAAAATATCCCATATATAGCTTTCGCCCGATTTACACTCATTTGTCCACAGAGGCCAATCTTTTGCTCCGATTTAGTTGAACTAGCATTATAGCTATGCGTGCCAAATTTGGTGGAAATCGGTTCAGATTTAGATATAGCTCCCATATATAGCTTTCGCCCGATTTACACTCATATGACCACAGAGGACAATCTTTTACTCCGATTTAATTGAAATTTTGCACAGGGAGTAGAATGAGCATTGTAGTTAAGCGTGCCAAATTTGGTTGAAATCGGTTCAGATTTAGATATAGCTCCCATATATAGCTTTCGCCCGATTTACACTCATATGACCACAGAGGCTAATTTTTTGCTCCGATTTAGTTGAAATTTTGCACAGGGAGTAGAATTAGCATTGTTGCTATGCGTGCCAAATTTGGTTGAAATCGGTTCAGATTTAGATATAACTCCCATATATATGTTTTTCTGATTTCGACAAAAATGGTCAAAATACCAAAATTTTCCTTGTAAAATCGCCACTGCTTAGTCGAATAGTTGAAAAAATGACCCTAATTTTCTTAAACTTCTAATACATATATATCGAGCGATAAATCATAAATAAACTTTTGCGAAATTTCCTTAAAATTGCTTCAGATTTACATGTTTGTTTCCCATATTTTTTTACTAACATTGTGTTCCACCCTAGTGCATTAGCCGACTTAAATTTTAAGTCTATAGATTTTGCAGAAGTCTATCAAATTCTGTCGAGATCGAGTGATATTTAAATGTATGTATTTGGGACAAACCTTTATATATAGCCCCCAACACATTTGACAGATGTGATATGGTATCGAAAATTTAGATCTACAAAGTGGTGCAGGGTATAATATAGTCGGCCCCGCCCGACTTTAGACTTTCCTTACTTGTTCTTTTTAGTTTTTTATATTATTAGACATCCGACATTGAGCCATTAGCAAAAACATTATCATCATCATAATCATCATCTTCTTCTTCTTTGTTTTCAAAATCATCATTATCTTCCATATCATCATTTCCAACATTATCCTCTTTTGGGGGTTTGAGGAGCTGCACAGCTGCAATAGGCAAATTGTGAAATTTTTTCTTTGGAAGCTTTCTTAGAGAACATATTAAAGGATCTGAAGTGATTAAAAATCTATTAAAAATGTCTTCGTTAGCCTTCTGCCTACTACATTTTCGCGCAAAATCCTACTTGAAACTTTTGAAGTCTTCACGCAGAGAAGGAATATGATCAACTCAACCATGTTTCGAGAGCAAAATGTTATTTTTGTATGGTGACCATGGAACATTTTGTCGCAAAAATGGTGTTTTCTGGGCAAACATATACATGGTTGCCGAAGTCAGACATATGATTTGCGAGAAAATAACATGGTTGCCGCAAACATGTTACATGTTCTCCGTCCAAAAATAACATTTTGCTCTCGAAACATGGTTGAGGTGTTCATATTCCTTCTCTGGGTGTTTGTTTCGGGCCTCCTGAGCCTCTTCGGACAATTTATCTATTGGCAACAATGCATTAGACACTATTTCCGGTCCATGGATAAAATATTTATGCAGCGTTGGAGGCATATAAAAAAATTATTTTTTTAACAGGGGCAAGTATGGGCAAAATTTTTTTTCATTAACACATCACTTACATTTGCTGTTTCAAGAAAAAAATACATTTCCACTGAATTCAGTGGTATTCACAACTATATGCCTACATATATACCTAAAAACACACATTTTATACGCCTGTACGGAAAAAATTATTAAAAATACAAACAGACACTTATTGTACTAATGTATTCCATTAAAACTTAAAACAAGTATATACAGCAGTAAGTTCGGCCGGGCCGAATCTTAAATACCCACCACCATGAACCAAATATTAGAGTTTCCTTTGAAATTTCAGGAGGGCTTGAGGACACATCCGGAAGATAAATTTAAAGATTTCACCTATGAGGACTATATCAGATTCTGGATTTATAAGAACCATTTTTGTTTTAGTTTTAGAGGAATTATTAACATCTCTTGTAAGTGTACAAGAAAATTATAAAATAACGTCTTGATTTGAAATCTTGAATCTGTAGATTTTCACCCGAGAAGTAAAATTTGGAAATTTTACATTGAGTTTCAAGCAATTTTCATGATCAGTTGGCCTTCTACACCCCCAAGAAGTGAAGTCGGTCTATATGGAGGCATTACCAAATGGACCTATAAAAACTTAATCCGATACACGTTTTTGTGAGCCTCAAATACCAGAATATTTACAATTTCAGGCAAATCAGAAAAAAACTACGGTTTCTAGAAACCCAAGGATTTAAATCTGGAAATCGTTCTTATGGGGGCTATACTAAAATATGGACCGATACTCACCGTTTTCGGCACACCTCTTTATGGCCCGAAAATACCTCTAGATTTCCAATTTCAGGCAAATTGGATAAAAACTTTGGATTCTAGAAGCCCAAGAAGTAAAATTGGGAAATCGGTCTATATGGGGGCTATACCAAAATATGGACCGATACTCATCATTTTAGGCACACCTGTTTATGTTCCTAAAATACATCTAGATTTCCAATTTCAGGCAAATTGGATATAATCTACGGTTTCTATAAGCCCAAGCCCCCAAATCGGGAGGTCGGTTTATATGGGCACCATACCAAAACATGGACCGATGCTCACCATTTTTGGCACACCTCTTTACGGTTCTAAAGTACCTTTTGATTTCCAAATTCAGATAAATTGGATAAAAACTGTGGTTTCTATAAGCCCAAGAAGTAAAATCGGGAGATCGGTCTATATGGGGGCTATACCAAAACATGGACCGATACTCACCATTTTTGGCACACCTCTTTATGGCCATAAAATACCTCTAGATTTCAAATTTCAGGCAAATTGGATGAAAACTGCGGTTTCTATAAGCCCAAGAAGTCAAATCGGGAGATCGGTCTATATGGGGGCTATACCAAAACATAGACAGATACTCACCATTTTTGGCACACCTTTTTATGGTCCTAAAATACATCTAGATTTCAAATTTCAGGCAAATTGGATGAAAACTGCGGTTTCTATAAGCCCAAGAAGTAAAATCGAGAGATCGGTCTATATGGGGGCTATACCAAAACATGGACCGATACTCACCATTTTTGGCACACCTCTTTATGGTCATAAAATACCTCTAGATTTCAAATTTCAGGCAAGTTGGATAAAAACTGCAGTTTCTCTAAGCCCAAGAAGTAAAATCGGGAGATCGGTCTATATGGGGGCTATACCAAAATATGGATCGATACTCACAATTTTTGGCACAGGTGTTTGTGGTCCTACAATACCTCTAGATTTCCAATTTCAGGCAAATTGGATAAAAACTACGATTTCTATAAGCCCAAGACCCCAAATCGGGAGGTCGGTTTATATGGGGACTATATCAAAACCTGGACCGATATAGCCCATCTTCGAACTTGACCTGCCTGCAGACAAAAGACGAGTTTGTGCAAAATTTCAACACGATTGCTTTATTATTGAAGACTGTAGCGTGATTACAACAGACAGACAGACAGACAGACAGACAGACAGACGGACATCGTTATATCGTCTTAGAATTTCTCCCTGATCAAGAATATATATACTTTATATAGTCGGAAATCGATATTTCGATGTGTTACAAACGGAATGACAAACTTATTATACCCCCGTCACCATTCTATGGTGGTGGGTATAAAAAAATATGCTTGTTTATTTTTTAAGAAAAATCACTTGTAAATATCAAAACACTTGTGTTTTTTACAATGCGCGCACCAAAGTAAAGAAAACGTCAAATTTGCAATCGCAGTGCACAGATACCATTGACTTTTTTCCAATTATTTTTTCACACAGTGATGCAGAATTTTGTTCTCTTTCGAACGGTACACATCATGGATGCGTATCTTCGATTTGAATTTTTGAATTAATCACACAAATCGGTATGAAATACCCCAATGTGCGTTGTTATGGCACTAAAGACATTTTTGCAATTTCGAACTCCAATTTTTTTCTTCAAAGTGTGAAAATTTATTTAACAAGTGAAAAAATGTATGTCTAATAAATTTGCTAGAATTATTTTATGAAATCGGCGTGACATTTGCGTGGGTAATGCAGTTCAGTTAAGATCTTCTAAAATTTACTAAAATTTTTCTAAAATGAACCAAAATTTGTCTGGTGGGTTCGCTGTTTATGAGCTTCGATCCAACCATGTCATCCATACACGCGTTGGCTGTGTCTACGCATTGATCCCTGCCATTTGAATATTGATATTTTTTCCACATTGCCTTTGATCTTTCAACAGCTACTTTATGTCTAGCCGAGTATCATATTTCATTCAAAACTAAACAATGGCTTGAAGCAGAAAAAACATCAACTTACAATGACTTCCATCGTATTTGCAGTAAAAAATCTTGATCAGATTTTGAATCATATCAGTTGTCTTCTATTTCATATCTGTTTAGGCTACTCATGGCGTGCATTGTCATCGTTTACTTGATTGTATGGTATGGATGGAGAAACGGGCTTTTGTCCTTAAAATCTTAAACTGAAGTTTTTAAATCTACAAAAAAAAAACAGTGACCCACCAGTAATTTTAGAAAATTTTGATTATTTGTAGAAATTTTTAAGTAAACACTATTACAAACGCTGACATCACAAAATTATGTAAATATTTTTCGACAAATTCAAGAAAATTTTTTAGACACATTTAATTTTTTCACTTGTTAAAGAAAATTTTTCAAAATTGAAGGACTTGGATGACAAAAATTTGTTTCCTAGTCCAGAGGTGCCTTTTTTCACCAAATGATCATGGTAGAAAAACGCTAAGAAACTGTAATACATTCCCATTGTTATCTATTTAAAATATAATCACATTTATTATATTATATACAGATATTTTAGAATAAGCTTGAAAAGGCTTAACAAAGTTGCTTAAGTTACCAGGGTATACCATTGGTGCATATGGCCGCACATATTTTTCTTTTGTTTTGGTCACTATTTTGGTTTAGTCTTGGACAATAAGTTAATCTCAAATAGGAGTACGTTGAAAAATGCACCATAATTTGATTTGATTTATTAATAGCATTACGATTAATGGTTTATTAAACCTTGAATTAAAGAACTATGAACTTTTCAAGCGTTATTTTTTCGGGTTATATCAATGAGTCATGCACATACAAATCGGCGAGGTAATACATATTAATTTTCAAACGACATGTATTTGCAATATCGAACGTATGAAAATTTAATGCCTTGTTTTTTTTCTCGGAGCCTATTTCATTGTTAAATGGTAGCCCCAAGGTGTGCCATAAATCAATCCACTGAAGGGTCGGTACGTAGAAGTTGTGGCGGGTGTGTTGTTTATAAGGGAATAATATCTCTGAAAAATCCAAATATTTTTATTATAAAAAGGGACAATAGGAAGTAGAGGACAGCCAACGGGGGTTTAGTTGAAAAAATGAATGCTACGGATACACTGAAAAAAAAATATTTTCGTGAGGCCAAAGATTTCATGTCCTTAAAATACGAATGCAATGATTGAAGACGCATTTCTCTAATATAAATTTTTTCCTTGTCCAAAAGTCGATAAATGTTCAATGAAGTCGTACTGGCCTTATAATTAAGTGATTTGTCTTAAAAATGGGTATCATAACTTGAAAGAAAAATTTTTTGCAGTAAGGTCAACTTGACTTTAATAATTCAGAAAATTTCTTTAAAATTAATGAAATTGTCTTTATATTTGTTGTCTTTTTGCATCTTGACTACAAAACAAAAAATCGTTCAAAAATAGGACACGTTTTCAACACTTTATTTTAAAGACGTTTTTTACTTTAAACATAGTATAATTTCTACTGGAAGTCGAGTCTGAATTAAGAAAATAAAGTTGTCGTTAACTCGTTCAAAAGAGAATTAGTCTTAAAAGTATCCTTACTTGTATTCTCCGCTTCTTTGGCTAGGAATCAAAACGAAAATTGTTAAAGTAAAGACAAAATCTTTGGAACCGGCCATGCTTTCAGTGTATAAAGAGTGATGTTGAAAATTAGGACATTGGCTAAATAACAAGAGATACAACATATATTTAGTTTGTCCGTCAGTATATTTGGCTTTATAGTTCGTTTTTATCTAAAATGGACCCAAAAATTGTGTATTAGATTTTTGAATTCCAAGCTAAAGAAGCGGAAAGTTGCACTACGGATTCATTTAAGACGCAACTGATACTAGGAAACAAATTTGAATTTAAACCAACGCCAATTAAATCGTTTGAATTACAGTTTAAATTTCCAAATTCAGACTTGACTTTATGAAGAAATTATACGATGTTCTAAGCAAAAATCATCATTACAATAAAGTCTTCAAAACCGTCTCGTCGTTTTCAATACGTTTTAGCTTTATAGTCAAGATAAAAAGAAATAATTAGAAGTAAGAACGATTTCAAGAATATTGAAAATTTGTTTTAGATTTTTAAAACAAGTTGATCTCAGTTCAACAGAATTTTTTTTCTTTTTTATGTAAAGATGTAAATTTTTAAGTTGATAATATGTATGTTATTGTGGTAAATTTTTCTGGTGACAAGACACTTAAATCTTTTAGACAAAAGAAGTTTATGCTTTAGTAAGATCACCCCAAGTCATAAATAGCCACTACCATGGACAGTATTTTGTTGGGTTTGACCCATTTTCGAACTTGACCAGCTTGCTCATATAGAACGTATCTGGAACGAATCATTATAACGGGCTCGTTAGATTGTCTAAGATTTATACCCTAATCTAGAAATCGACTCAGTTTTAGAAAAAAGCCCCATATATACCTCTAATATATATCTGTTGACCTATAAATCACAAACACACTGTTGCAAAAATGCATAAATAAAGGATATGAGATGGTATCGAAAATGTAGACTTGCACCGAAAAAAAGTCCGTAGTTAAGTTAGGTATAGTAGCAGCCCGATATTTTCAGGCTCACTTAGACTACACGCAGAGAAGGAATATGATCACCCTAACCATGTTCCAAGAGGAAAATGTTACTTTTTCACGGAAAACATGTAGCATGTTTGTCGAAACCATGTTCTTTTCTCGGAAATTATGTATCTGACTTCGGAATGCATGTTATGTTTGACGAGAAAAGAATAACATGGAGCTCTTGAAACATGTTTGAGGTGATCATATTTCTTCTCTGGGTGTAGAGGTGTGCACGTGAGAAATATTTTACTGACGACGGAAAAATCTTACTCACGCACGATATTGTTTGGTAGGACTCACGAAAAGAAAATTTGTACTCACGCATACTCTCGCACGAAATGTCGTGACTCACGAAAAATAAGCGTTTTATGTCCATGGGCGGGATTTTTTCGTGAACGTATTTTTCTGAAACTAGTTACCCACGCACTCTCACGAAGAAATTATTTTCGTGACTCACGCTCACGCACGACTCATGGTTTGTTAATTGCGCTTACACACACCGTTGCCATCAGCGTGAGTCACGAAATTTTTCGTGATTCACGACAATTTCGTGTCACGTGCACACCTCTAACTTAGACTATTCACAGTTGTGAACTTCTCTCTTATCACTGTGCCACAGTGGTGCAATGATTAGCATGCCCGTCTTGCATACACAAGGTCGTGGGTTCGATTCCTGCTTCGACCGAACACCAAACGGTTTTTCAGCTGTGGATTATCGGGCTGCCACCTAACCTAACCATCACTGAGTATTGTCCGAAATTATGCTTGGGACAATGACTTGCTTTTTTATACATTTTTGGTGTTCGGACGAAACTGGGGTTGAACCCACGATCCTCTGTACGCAAAACGGGCCTGCTACCAATTGCACCATTGTGGCTCCGTAGTTAAAGTAACGCTAAATTTAACTTATTTTTATTGCAAACAATTCATTTGTGTGTAGTTATTATTTTTTGTGAAATGTTCTACAGCCCAGTGAAATTGTCCTTGTTTATGTGTCTCAAACATATTATGAACTAAAGGTGTGTATAAAGCAAAAGTAAATATTCGTACGATTTCCATAAATAGTAAGAATGAACTACTGTATGGTTAAAATTGTCACGATTAGGCGCAAATGATGTTTTTCTTTACATTTAGTTATTTTTTTCTAATATGAGATGTTATAATTTCATGAATTGCAGTTAATAAGTTCACCAGGGCATTCAATTTTCCTAGTTTTAACAACTCTTTGTGGAAATCACCAAATTTGGAGTACAATTTAGTTCAATTTTGGAACGAAGTAGTTTATTCTTTCTATAAAATAGTTTAACTTTTTCTGTGTACAAAGTGGTGCAGGTTATAACGTAGTCGGCCCTCCTTTAGACTTTCTTTAATTGTTCTGACATGGAATATTCCAACAAACGTTTCTCGCGAACATTCTAACTTTCACACGGAGAAGGGACGACTATACGAGCCCCATCTGGCTGACATTTCGAAAGTAGAAATTTACACGAATCCACTGCAGAACAGCATGTACTTACCTACCCAACCTTCACCTTTCATACATTAAATAGTCTGAAATTGATACTTCGATTTTTTATAAACTAAATGAAAAACTGATTATAACTTCCATCTTGCATTTTTTTTTTAGAAAATGAAACATA
The DNA here is from genome assembly GCF_050003625.1 of Haematobia irritans. Lineage (NCBI taxonomy): Eukaryota > Metazoa > Arthropoda > Insecta > Diptera > Muscidae > Haematobia > Haematobia irritans. Next base: position 79,306,806 of record NC_134399.1, on the reverse strand, counting down.
CACATTTATCGTAAGTGCCAAATTAGATTGAAATTATTTTTTTTGTTTGTGTTGTCTTTACTTGTGTATATGAATGATCTATGAGTGTAATTCAATGAGTGCAATTCATTAATTATTTCAAGTTTCTTGCTTAAGTCTTTTGTTTTTCTTTCTGCGTTATCATGCACAATATAATTGCATCTCAGAACAATTTTCCTAACTTCCACTACAAATCATACCTTATGAAGTTAATTACATTTGAAAGTTTACCTTCAAATCAACAACGTTCATATATCTTTTGTTGTTGTTATTAACCTGAGCAATATACTTGAACATCATTGTGCGATCACATAATTTAGAACAACATTCGTTTTATATGGTCTCATATGGGGGAGCACATGCGGGTTCTAATCCAATAAAATGAAATACGTGTAATTGTAATGACAGAAGATATTACTGGAATTGGAATCTGAAATCATTGTGACTCTTGTTGCCTCAGCTGGCGATAATGTCAGTCACTTGCATTAAGAATTCGAACAACCAACTAATGGCAATCGTACTTCGCAGCGGTGTCCTATAGAGTGTGATATATCAGTCTAAGATTTTGTATGTATGTATGTGCTTTGCTATTATGTTCCAGCAACACAAAACTGTTGAAAGTTATGTCGTCATTGTCGCCGCTATCGCCTTTGTAACATTGAAATAACAACACGAATCCGTAAATTGTCTCGTAAATATGGACGTGGAAATGTACGTGGTTTCTGTGTGCTTGTTATGTTTGCATGTTGGTCCTTTTGAGATCAACGTAATTATCTTATATGAATTACTACACTCAAAAAAAAGTGAACTCTCTATTTCACTAAAGCCAATTTAACTTTATTTTAGTTCATGGAATTATTATGTTTGGAGAATGTTTCCTCTACTCTAATAATTTTTTGTGTACGTTAGTTAAATTAACTAAGACCGAGGAAGAAAATATACACAAATGAAGGATAAAGATTAACTAAATTCGTGTCTTTCACAAAATAGTTCAATATTTCTTTAAATTTGTAAATTTTATTACAAATGCGTCCATCGTGAACTTCGTATGTCACTAAAGACATTCTTGCAATTTTTAACTCCAATTTTTTCCTTCTAACTACCAAATTTTCTTTAACAAGCGAAAAAACTTAATTATGTCTAATAAATTTTCTTGAATTTGTAGAAAAATATTTACTTATTTTTATGTCATCGGCGTGATGCCATCGTTTGTTATACTGTTTAGTTAAAATTTTCTAAAAATATTCAAAATTTTCTAAAATTAACCGAAATTTTTCTTCCTGGTGGGTTCACTGTTTTTTCAGTGTATATACCTTTAGTATAGCATAATCAGAAAAGCTTCAGATGAAGCTAAAGGAATTTAACATGTAAATAAATACAAAATATTTTAAACATTTAAGTACACGACGGATTGAACAAAAACAAGTATATATGGCCGTAAGTTCGGCCAGGCCGAATCTTATGTACCCTCCACCATGGATAGCCTAGAAACTTCTACGAAAGATTGCCATCCACAATAGGATTACTAGGGTTGTGGTATATTAAATCGTTTCCTATATTGTGAGTTAGTCCATACGTGGTATATATTAGACAAAAAAGGTATGTGTAGGTAAGTCTACAAATAATTACGAATCGATATGGACTTTTGCACGGTACGTAGGGAGCCAGAATTGAAATATGGGGGTCCCTTATATGGGGGCTATATACAATTATGAACTTGATATAAACCAATTTTTGTGTGATTGGGGATCGATTTATCTGAGGGCTATATATAACTATAGACCGATATGGACCTATTTAGGCATGATTGTTAACGGCCATATACTAGCACAATGTACCAAATTTCAACTGAACCCAATCTCGGGATCGGTTTATATGATTATGGATTGATATGGACCACTTTTTGTTAAACAACATATACTACCACCACGTACTAAATTTCAACCAGATTGGATGAATTTTGTTTCTCCAGAAGGCACCGGAGATCAAATCTGGGGATCGGTTTATATGGGGGTTATATATAAATATAGACTGATATGATCTAATTCCTGCATGGTTGTTGGATATCATATACTAACATTACGTACCAAATTTCAACCGAATCGGATGAATTTTGCTCTTCCAAGGGGCTCCGGAGGTAAAATCTGGGGATCGGTTTATATGGGGGCTATATATAATTATAAACCGATTTCGACCAATTTTTGCATGGGTCTTTGAGGCCAGATATTAACACCACGTACCAAATATCAACTGAATCAGATGAACTTTGGTCTTCCAAGAGGCTCCGAAGGTCAAATCTGGTGATCGGTTTATATGGGGGCTATATATAATGATGCACCGATGTCTACCAATTTTTGCATGGTCATTAGAGACCATATACTAACACCATGTACCACATTTCAGCCGGATCGGATGAAATTTTTTTCTCTTAGAGGCGCCGCAAGCCAAATCTGGGTATCGGTTTATATGGAGGCTATATATAATTATGGACCGATGTGGACCAATTTTTGCATGGTTGTTAGAGACCATATACTAACACCATATACCACATTTCAGCCGGATCGGATGAAATTTGCTTCTTTTAGAGGATCTGCAAACCAAATTTGGGGGTCTGTTTATATGGGGGCTATACGTAACATTGGACCGATATGGCCCATTTGCAATACCATCCGGCCTACATCAGTAACAACTACTTGTGCCAAATTTCAAGTCGATAGCTTGTTTCGTTCGGAAGTTAGCGTGATTTCAATAGACGGACGGACATGCTCAGATCGACTCAGAACTTCACCACGACCCAGAATATATATACTTTATGGGGTCTTAGAGCAATATTTCGATGTGTTACAAACGGAATGACAAAGTTAATATAGCCCCATCCTATGGTGGAGGGTATAAAAAAAGAATCATGAAATCTTTTGTAATCTCACAAACATTTCAAATCAAAGTTTCGTCTCTTTGTTATATAATTGTTATGTTCCTTTACTTTACTCTTAGTAAAATAGTAAATGGAAACAAGGAAATAGGGCCAGCCCGAATCTTATGTACCCTTCACCATGCATTGCGTACAAAGATCTAATAAAGACTGTCATTCACAATTGAATTACTTTGGTTGTGGAAACAGTTAACGATGCCAAGGTATATTATACCTTCTTAATATTATCTTCTAAATTGTAAGTTAGTCCATATGGAGTCTATATTAGATTTTATAAAGCAGAATAATCTATATATAAAATTCAAAATATGGTTGTTTGTTTGTATGTTCCGGCTAAGCTCGGAAACGGCTGAACTGATTTAATTTACGTTTTGAGATAACGCTGAGGGTGATCATGTGGTGAAAATATGGTACCTCATTTTTTGATATCTGGCCCGACTTTTTCAAAATTGGACCAAAGTTCTCCGATTTAGGTAATATTTTCATGAAAGGTTAGGGTTGATGTCTAGACAAAGATTCGCAACTTTATGTCTCCAAATATGGACAATGGGATGGTCCCCTCCCCGGGTATAATAAGTTTGTCATTCCGTTTGTAACACATCGAAACATCAATTTCCGACTATATAAAGTATATATATTCTTGATCAAGGATTCTAAGACTATGTAAGCATGTTCGTCTGGCTGTCTGTCTGTCTATTGCAATCGCCCTACATTCTTCAATAATGGAGCTATCGTCCTGAAATTTGGCACAGAATTGTCTTTTGTCAGCACGCAGGCCAAGTTCGAAGATGGGATATATCGGTCTAGGTTTTGATATAGCTCCCATATAAAGACATTGCCCGATTTGGAGTTTTGGGCTTATAGAAACTGTAGTTTTTATCCAACTTGCCTGAAATTGGAAATTTAGAGGTATTCTAGAACTATAAAGAGTTGTGCTGAAAATTGTGATTATCGGACCATGTTTTGGTATAGCCCCCATATAGACCCATCTCTCGATTGTACTTCTTGGGCTTCTAGAATCCATAGTTTGTATCCAATTTGCCTGAAATTAGAAATCTAGAGGTATTTTATGACCATAAAGATGTGTGCCGCCCCCATATAGCCCGATTTCCCGATTTTACTTCCACTGCTTCTAGAATCCGTAGTTTTTACCCAATTTGCCTGAAATTGGAAATCTAGTGGTATTCAAGGACCATAAAAAGGTCTGCCGTATATATTGTGTATCGGTACAGTTTTTGATATAGCCCCGGCCCTCCGATTTGGTGTCTAGATTCTAGAACTACAATTATATGTGCTGAATATTGTATATCCGATCTCCCGATTTAACTCATAGAAATTGTAGTTTTAATCCGATTTGCCACAAATTGAAAATATACTGGCATTTTAGACCCACAAAAAGTGTATATGATTTAGTTTTTATCGGTCCATTTGGTAAGGCCTGTATATAGACCGATTTCAGATCTTGAGGGTACAGAAGGTGCACTGATCATGAAAATTGCTTGAAATTGAATGTAAAATTTCCAGATTGTACTTCTCGTAATCATTTAAATAATTTAGATAAAAATCTGCAGATTTTACATTAGAAATCAAGGTGTTATTTCCCCATTTTCTTGAACACTTACAAAGATGTTTATGATTCCTCTAAAAAATGGTTCTTATAAATCTAGAATCTGATCTAGTCTTCATAGGCAAAATCTTTACATTTGTCTTCGGGAAGCGTACTGGTTGAACTGATCTGCTTGGGAAAATATCTGTCATCAAACCCCCCCGAAATTTTCAAAGGAAACTAGTATATTTGATTCATGGTGGTGGGTATTTAAGATACGGTCCGCCCGAACTTATTGCTGTATATACTTGTTTAATATTTGGTCGGGGGAAAATAAAAGGGCACATGGAGACCTACTTTTTCCTTACGTACATACAGTGAAACAATTGAACTTTTCCAATTTACTTGAAATCGGGTACTAGATTTTGCAGTATTTGGTCGGAAGAGAAGTTTGGGGGTAACGTCTACGCAAAGATACGCTACATCATTTTTCCTCCTCCTCCTCCTCCTCCTCTAAAACCGAAAAACATATAAAATTCTCTAGTTTACTTGAAATTTACAAAGGCCGGAAGAAACTTGAGGGAAAGTTCCCAGATTTGCTTGAAATTTTCTGGGAATGGTAAAGGTGCTATCCACTTCTGTATATGTATATATTTGATCGAGGAAAGTGACGTCCTTGTAAAAAAATAGAGGATAATCTAACCTTCTCCGATTTACATGAACTTTACAAAGAACGTGGGAGAAGGTGATTAAATCAATAAAACAGTGCATGATTTTTCGATATCTGGCTAGAGAAGGGGAATGGTGGAAAATCTAAACATTGTCGATTTATTCCAAATATAGGGAGCGTTAGGTAATTTGTGAAATGAAAATAGTGTACGTGATTTTCAGATATCTGACCTATTTTTGAAAATTGAAATTTACAGGAAACGTGGAGGATGCTTCGTTTTCCGGTATATGTTCGGGAAGGCATGACCTGTGTGTCCAACATTTTTTAAAGTGTTTACTTTTTCCGATTTATTTGACGGGAAACATACATTTTTTGTATTTAGTTGAAATATGATGCTAATTTTCCGGTATGTTGAGGAGAAGGATACCTCCCCTCGACAAACCACGCTTGAAATTCACAGGACTTTAATATAGAACATAATTAAAAACAATGGTGGAGAGAGTGTTCCTTCTCTCCTCAGTTTTTGTGCCCGACTTCTATATAGACCATTTTTTGTGAGATTTTTATAGGTCATATACTAAAATTATGTACCAAATTATGGACCGATATAGACCAATTTACGCGTGGTTTTTAGAGAGCATACATTAACATCACGTATCAAATTTGCTATACCATCTAAATAAGTTCTGATTTCCAATTTCATCCAAACCGAATACAAATACGGTTTCCAGAAGGTCAAACTCCAAAATCGGGGGTATGTGATTAACCGGACAGACGGACATGGCTAAATCATATATACTTTATATTACTTATACTAAATAGATTTCGATATGTTACAAACGGAATGGCAAAATTCTTATACCCCCTTCGCCATTCTATGGTGGTAGGCATAAATTCATCACAATTAGATGTTTTACATTTGGTAGATATTTGGAAAAATTTACTTAAAATGTTAGTTGTTTATTCTTTACTCATGTGGGATATGATTTATATACAAAGTGAAATATTGAAATTTAAATTATTCTCAACAATGTTTTTCATGTTCCTTGTCTTCTTTTATTATCAATTTGTCATTGCCATAAACTACTCAAGCAAAAAACACTTACTTTTCTACATTCCAGTTTGGAGTTTTGCTAATTGGGAGCCAGTAAATGAGTTTTTAATGTCTTTAGTCGAATTTGGAGGTAGTTAAAGATTCTCATGATGTGCGTAATTGAACAACTGCAATGTATATGCGTTAATTTGTTAAAAAATATTAAAACCATAATCATGGGAATGGAAGATTAAGGGTAACAGGAACACCTGTTTTTGTACCAAAGAAGTTTGGGAAACGTACTCAATATGCGATAGACAACAACTGAGAACTTGCTTAAATATCAAAGTATTTAATGAAATATCTTTAAGACAAATAAAACTCGTATGCACGAGGAGTCCATGGAGCATATTCAGGGTGGTACACAGAAAAAATATCACCAAAATAATTCCAATTAAAAAATTGAATCAATTTGAGAACGTAATCAATTATAAAACAAGTAAGTAAAGTCTAAAGTCGGGCGGAGCCGACTATATTATACCCTTCACCACTATGTAGACAAACATTTGTGTTACCATCTCAACTACTTAAAATTTGCTGGGAGCTATATAAAAGTTTTCATTTCCAGATACAAATACTTTTAATGGAAACAATTTTTTGTACTTCTACAAAAACTCTAGAATTAAAATTTAAATCGGCTAACGCCCTAGGATGAAACACAATGTTAGTAAAAAATATGGGAAATATGAAGCGGGAGAAATTTTAATGCAATTGTACAAAAGAGATTTATGATTTTTCAGGCGATACATATGTATTCGAGATATAGGACAATTAGAGTAATATTTACAATTTTTGCTACTCAGCAGTGGCACTTTACAAGGATATTGGTTAGATCTCGCCAAGATATGTGGTCAAGTGTGGGTTGTGATATATTATTTGGTCTAGTCGGGCGACTTGGAGCCTTATTTAAAACTCATCGGTTCTGTGGAAATTTTGGCATTGCAGTGTGTAGGATATGGCTATGATATGGGGAAATCATCACAGAAATTTGTGTAGAGTGTGAGAATTTTGGCCATATTCTCTGAGGAAACTATCCAGTCAATTGGAGGAAAATCCCATTGAAAATGGGACTAAAATATGAAACAGGCTACCATATTTCCCCAACTCTGGTGTACGTATATATGGGAGCTATACACAATCTGAACCAATTTTCACTAAATTTGACATGCATAGTTAGAATAATAATTCTGCTATCTATGCGAAATTTCACGTAAATCGGAGTATAACTTTGGCCCCCCCCCTGGTCATATGAATGCAAATCGGACGGGAGATATATATGGGAGCCATATCTAAATCTGAACCGATTTCAACCAAATTTGCCACAATTACCTATACTACTAAACGTACTCCTTGTGCGAAATTTGAAGCAAATCACGGCAAACCCTTGGATTTTGAGGCCATATAAGTAAAAATCGGACGAAATATATATGGGAGCTATATCAAAACCTGAATCGATTTTGACCATATTTGACACATACAATAGTATCGTTAAAAGTACCGCTTGTGCAATATTTGAAGTAAGTCAGGGCAAAACTCTGGCTTTTGAGACCATATAAGTTCAAATCGGACGAAAGATATATATGGAGCTATATCTAAATTTGAACCGATTTCAATCAAATTTACCAAGCATTGGTGAATGTCAATTCTACCCTCTGTGCAAAATTTCACGAAGATCGGTAGTAAACTTTGGCCTCTGTGGTCATATGAGTGCAAATCGGACGGGAGATATATATGTGCTATATCTAAATCTGCACCGATTTGGCTGATATTTTGCAAGATTTTCGAGATTCATAAAATATTTGGATGTACGGTATTTCAAGAAAATCGGTTGATAAACACGCTAACTATGACCACATCGGGGATAAATATATATGGCAGCTATATCTAACTCTGAACCGATTTGGCTGATATTTTGCAAGTTTTTCGAGACTCATAAAATATTCGGATGTACGGAATTTGAGGAAGATCGGTTGATATACACGCCAATTATGACCAGATCGGTGAAAAATATATATGGCAGCTATATCTCAATCTGAACCGATTTTTTCCAAAATCAATAGCGATCGTCTTTGAGCCGAAACAGGACCCTATACCAAATTTTAGGACAATCGGATTAAAACTGCGAGCTGTACTTTGCACACAAAAATACATCAACAGACAGACGGACGGACAGACAGACAGACAGACAGACAGACAGACGGACATCGCTAAATCGACTCAGAATTTAATTCTAAGACGATCGGTATACTAAACGATGGGTCTCAGACTTTTCCTTCTTGGCGTTACATACAAATGCACAAACTTATTATACCCTGTACCACAGTAGTGGTGAAGGGTATAAAGATGGGAAACATTTAAATCTGAAGCAATTTTAAGGAAACTTCGAAAAAGGTTATTTATGATTTATCGCTCGATATATATGTATTAGAAGTTTAGGAAAATTAGAGTCATTTTTACAACTTTTCGACTAAGCAGTGGCGATTTAACAAGCAAAATGTTGGTATTTTGACCATTTGTGTCGAAATCAGAAAAACATATATGTGGGAGCTATATCTAAATCTGAACCGATGTCAACCAAATTTGGCACGCATAGCTACAATGCTAATTCTATTCCCTGTGCAAAATTTCAACTAAATCGGAGTTAAAAATTGGCCTCTGTGGTCATATGAGTGTAAATCGGGCGAAAGCTATATATGGGAGCTATATCTAAATCTGAACCGATTTCAGCCAAATTTGGCACGCATAGCTACAATGATAATTATACTCCCTGTGCAAAATTTCAACTAAATCGGACCAAAAAATTGGCCTCTGTGGTCATTTAAGTGTAAATCGGGCGAAAGCTATATATGGGAGCTATATCTAAATCTGAACCGATTTCAGCCAAATTTGGCACGCATAGCTACAATGATAATTATACTCCCTGTGCAAAATTTCAACTAAATCGGACCAAAAAATTGGCCTCTGTGGTCATTTAAGTGTAAATCGGGCGAAAGCTATATATGGGAGCTATATCTAAATCTGAACCGATTTCAGCCAAATTTGGCGCGCATAGCTACAATGATAATTATACTCCCTGTGCAAAATTTCAACTAAATCGGACCAAAAAATTGGCCTCTGTGGTCATTTAAGTGTAAATCGTGCGAAAGCTATATATGGGAGCTATATCTAAATCTGAACCGATTTCAACCAAATTTGACACGCATAGCTACAATGCTAATTCTACTCCCTGTGCAAAATTTCAAATAAATCGGAGCAAAAAATTGGCCTCTGTGGGCAAATGAGTGTAAATCGGGCGAAAACTATATATGGGAGCTATATCTAAATCTGAACCGATTTGGCTGATATTTTGCAGGTTTTGCGAGACTCATAAAATATTCGGATGTACGGAATTTGAGGAAGATCGGTTGATATACACGCCAATTATGACCAGATCGGTGAAAAATATATATGGCAGCTATATCTAAATCTGAACCGATTTTTTCCAAAATCAATAGGGATCGTCTTTGAGCCGAAACAGGACCCTATACCAAATTTTAGGACAATCGGACTAAAACTGCGAGCTGTACTTTGCACACAAAAATACATCACCAGACAGACAGACAGACGGACAGACAGACAGACGGACATCGCTAAATCGACTCAGAATTTAATTCTAAGACGATCGGTATACTAAACGATGGGTCTCAGACTTTTCCTTCTTGGCGTTACATACAAATGCACAAACTTATTATACCCTGTACCACAGTAGTGGTGAAGGGTATAATTAACTGATAATTAAGTTTTTATTCAAACTAAAAAATAAATTGAGTTAAGAAAAATAGTTGAAAAAATATAATTTTTGCATGGTTGTTAGAGACCATAACTAGCACCATATACCAACTTTCAGCCGGATCGGATAAACTTTGCTTCTCTTAGAGACTCCGCAAGCCAAATCTGAACATCGGTTTATATGGTGACTATATATAATTATGGACCGATTTGGACCAATTTTTGCATGGTTGTTAGAGACCATATACTAACACCATGTACCAAATTTCAGCCGGATCGGATGAAATTTGCTTCTCTTAGAGGCTCCGCAAGCCAAATCTGGGGATCGGTTTATATGGGAGCTATATATAATTATAGACGGATTGTAATGAACGCTTCAAAAAAAAAAAAAAAAAAAAAAAAAAAAAAATCAGATTAATATGTTCTTTTTCATTAAATTTGATATATTTTTTTTCAAAAATTATAAGAAAAATATTCGAATTGATTTCTTTTAATTTTTGGAAATTTTTGTAAAATTGCATTTTTTACTGGCATCTTTTTTTTTTGAATAGTATCTGGGTGTCGTAGTGGCAACATCAGAAATACCTTCATTGGCATGCTATGATCAGCAGTCCGAATCATATGATTATAAAATGCTTTCTAGCTTCCCTCATTAATCGATTCACGTTTAACTTCCTTTCCGTTTGATCTCTTAAGCCATTAACATCGTAAAACCCAGTAAAATAAAATTTGCTAAATTCAAGAAATCCGTAAAAATTCCAAGCCATTGCCGCTAATACTCTAACCATTCGCGCTTTAATTTTTGATTCAAAAGGTAAATTTTTTTAATATTCTCGGTGAAATAACCACTCAGTGTTTATCTGACCAGATTCCTAATTACTGCGATTTTCCAGAAATTTGCGTGGAGTCTGTTGGATAAAAACAATTTGATCGAGCAAACTAAAATTTTCCGGAAAATGCCTGGGAGTCATCCCAATAGGCCGGAACATCATTCTCTCCAAAAATCTTAATCATCCACACGGATTTTTATTCAGCTCGTGTGTACCGGATTTTTCAACCACATTACTTGGCCTCGGCGGAAAATATTTTTTACTAAATACAGAAACGCTAAACAGTCCAAAAGTCATCAGAGTTTTCATCACCACAATATTCATCAGCGACATATAAAGGGTGATTTGTTAAGAGCTTGATAACTTTTTTTTAAAAAAAAACGCATAAAATTTGCAAAATCTCATCGGTTCTTTATTTGAAACGTTAGATTGGTCCATGACATTTACTTTTTGAAGATAATTTCATTTAAATGTTGACCGCGGCTGCGTCTTAGGTGGTCCATTCGGAAAGTCCAATTTTGGGCAACTTTTTCGAGCATTTCGGCCGGAATAGCCCGAATTTCTTCGGAAATGTTGTCTTCCAAAGCTGGAATAGTTGCTGGCTTATTTCTGTAGACTTTAGACTTGACGCAGCCCCACAAAAAATAGTCTAAAGGCGTCAAATCGCATGATCTTGGTGGCCAACTTACCGGTCCATTTCTTGAGATGAATTGTTCTCCGAAGTTTTCCCTCAAAATGGCCATAGAATCGCGAGCTGTGTGGCATGTAGCGCCATCTTGTTGAAACCACATGTCAACCAAGTTCAGTTCTTCCATTTTTGGCAACAAAAAGTTTGTTAGCATCGAACGATAGCGATCGCCATTCACCGTAACGTTGCGTCCAACAGCATCTTTGAAAAAATACGGTCCAATGATTCCACCAGCGTACAAACCACACCAAACAGTGCATTTTCGGGATGCATGGGAAGTTCTTGAACGGCTTCTGGTTGCTCTTCACTCGAAATGCGGCAATTTTGCTTATTTACGTAGCCATTCAACCAGAAATGAGCCTCATCGCTGAACAAAATTTGTCGATAAAAAAGCGGATTTTCTGCCAACTTTTCTAGGGCCCATTCACTGAAAATTCGACGTTGTGGCAGATCGTTCGGCTATTCATGATGAAATGTCAAAGCATACTGAGCATCTTTCTCTTTGACACCATGTCTGAAATCCCACGTGATCTGTCAAATACTAATGCATGAAAATCCTAACCTCAAAAGAATCACCCTTTACCTCAGACTTATTTTTGCTTTACCTAAAATTATTGGTAAAATCAAAATTCTACGAAAATGGACATTCGCTTGAATCGACAGAAATTCTGGCATTAAAGTGTTTGTGGGGATAATTAGTCTTGCTTATCCCTTTGGTTTCTATATCCCTCAACAAATTCTCTCAATTTGCCAGTATAAAGAAGAATTTCTAGCGGAAAGCAGCAAAAAAATTGACTGCCGCGTGCTAAATTACCATTAAGCTGTAAAAAAAATAAAAACAAGAAAAAACCAAGAACCGCACACCTAAATGTTGAAACCGATTTTTGCAAACCAATAATATAATTTGAAACATTTTCGATTTCCCAGTATTATTTTTTTTCCATAATTACAAAAACGTGGTTAACGAAATTCATATGCATATCACAAAGTAACCGTAAGAGAAAAATTATTTTATGTCTCAAAACCTAATCTCATGTTTTTGTCATACATGCCACCATATAGTTTAATATACTTAGTATCCCTCTAAGAAAAATTGTGGTCGAATTATGAATAATTTTGTATAAAATGTCAGTGTGAAATCATCTTAAACAAAATCTAATTTTTTTCCATTAGACTTCTTATAAAAATAATTAGTCCATGAACCCTAATTTTTTCATAATTAATTAAATTAACAAAAAATACAATCATTGTCACAAGGAAGTTGGTCGCAAAATTAAGTTCATTTGGGTAAGAAAAAAAGAAAACAACAAAACCTCATAAAATCCGTGGTGCCAAAAGCATCACCCTGTAAATAAATTTCTACAGCTACAACAACAACAATTCGGCTACATAACTAAGGAGGCCTCTGCAGTTACGTATCGAGCCGTGAGTATTAATAATTATTTATTGTCGATCATAATGATATATTTTGAAACTTAATTATTACGACCAATGCCATTGAAAAAAAAAAAAAACTACGCATCAGAAATAATGATAGAAGAGCACTGTCATTCATAATCTCACACAGAAATTGTTGTTAGTTTTATACATTGTATTTTAAACTGTTATACATTGCTCTCCTATCATTTCAATGAATGCTCTCAAAGTATGAATGGAATTTTTTTTACCATTTGCTTTAAGTTTTTGTGCTATCCCAAATTTGCGTATTTTCAAAATGATTTTTTTTTCTTCGTTTGTTGTGATATTCTTCTTCTTGAATTCTATATGATCTCCTACACTTAATAACCACATATTTTCGAGTCGCAACATTATTTTGTTATAATAATAGTTAATCGTAGTATATTTTTTTCTGTTAGTTTTACTTAATGGATTATTGGAAGTATTATATGATATGTATAAGACTAAGTACTGTTGCTGGGAACTTTGTTCTCTTAGTTGAAATTTTTGTTTGAATAAAAATATTACATGGAGTTTGTAAAAATGAAGCACTAATCAAATTTTGAGTTTTCCTACGACGATGATGAACAGGAAATAGTTGGGTGATTTCTTTTCAGATATTGGGGTTCTATAAATATCAGCCAATAGAACCAAAGGTAAGGGTGGGTTATGAGGCTATGCGCTCCAAAGAACATCGGGAGATGCATTACACTTGATTAAAGTCATTCATAGGTCAATTAGCTGGATTTTTTTTCATTTACATATTGTTACATTGATGCTGGATATATTATTTTTTTGTTTTTGGGGCTTTGTGTTAACTATGATTTTTCTGGTACATCTAGCATCGTATAGTCCTCCTTTTATATAGACTGGTTCATTTTTATTTCTTTTAAAAAAATAGGGAGTCTACATAATTTTTACTGTGATGTGGAAAAATAGATATTGGATTGGCAGGACACGAACCCCGCACTGACTGACTGCTAGCATATTGATGGCTCCCGAAGTCCTAACCAAGCCAAGACTCTTAGAGCCTAAAATAAGATATTTTCTGTCAAGGAAAATGTTCATAAGCACTGCGTGTTCATTACAGTAATTTGGCGCCCAACGTGGGGCCGGAAAGACACCAGCTATCTTTTCGGTTCTTCTAATTTCCTAATTTTCTCTGTATTAGATTTCATTGTTATACTTGGAGGAGGTGAAATTTTAATTTTTGCGAAATTGTGTCAGAATAAAATATATTGATTTACAGGATCTTTAGGATGCTTGAGTATTATAATAATCGAGTAATCTAACCGTAATATTTAATGTATTTCCGTTCTAGCTCAGTGGAGCATAATTAAGGTTTTCCAAATTCGAGTAGTCATGTATGAACTGAGAAATTCAAATATAATTTAGTGGAGAGTCTGACCTTAGTAATTATCCGGATTACAATGTTTTCGCCTGTGGCAGCTCATTGTCCGATATTTGCTAGAAGTCAGGTGATTGGATTACTCCAAGTCAACGGACTTATTTAATAAATAAGTTTTGTTATTTTTCCATGTATGACACCATAGACCTGCTTTGTTTACCTTATATTACCTATGAATGATTTTTTTTTTTAACCCTCTATTTTTTTTAAGTTCATCATCAGTAGGAAAACGGTTTTTTGGAAATCTCATTAAAAATTTATTCAGAAAAATTATACTGAAAATCAATAATAACAGAATCACTTGTACGTGTATTTGAATACATATTTCGGTGAAAGTGAAGACTTTTAATAGGAATTTTAAAAATTTGAAATGGCTTTATCTCGTACACCGCCTCTTGCTACCAGCTTAGCTCCAATTGGTGCGGATATGCGTTGTACAATTTGTAGTGAGCAAATTTCTGAATCTCAAGACTGTTTAATTATTAGCGAATGTGGTCATATTTTTCACAGACCTTGTATCGAAAGCTCCTTAGAATCTTCCTCGGAATGTCCGACATGTAAAAGGAGTTTTCAATTGTCAGATCTGAGGAAATACGATTTCAATGCGACGAATTTACCATTACTAGATATCGGTCCATCTACGAGCGATGCGAATCCTGTGGGCAATACATCTCTCCCAAGTGGAGCGATACCGAAATTTTCCGACAGAGGAAGGGGTCGGGGTCGAAATGGGAAACACTTTTACAATACTAGAAGTAGGGCATTAAATCAACAAATGCAGTCCCTTAATGTTACCCAGGAAAGTAGTCAGGGTACTCCGAATCGCAATGCTTATTATGCTGCGCGAAATGATGCTCGAACTCCTCCAAACCCAATTGATAATAATGGACCTAGTAATATTGACTATGGTCAAATCAATCATATGATTGAACAAACTCTAACAAGACTATTGGGTAATCTTAATGTCATCCCTCAACAGGGACATAGACCGAATCCCATTCGGGAAAATTATACTTCTCTTGACCTGCCATTGCGGCAGGATATTTTTGATCTAGGTCCTCTCGGACCAAACCATGAAATTGACTCGGCTAGACCAGGGACCAGTAATCCCAACATTTTCTCCCCACGTAATGATGCAGGTGGGATAAATGCACAAGCAATTTCGGTTTCACCTAGTTCGTTAAGAACTACGTTCACCTTTGATAAAATTTCTGCAATTATCCAGAGCTGGAATTTGAAATTTGATGGCACTCCAGAAGGGTTAAATATAGATGAATTTTTGTATCGAGTGCAGTCACTTACAACTGATACTTTTGATGGCGATTTCTCGGTCATATGTAGAAATCTGCAGATAATTTTGTCTGGAAAAGCCAAAGATTGGTATTGGCGTTATCGGAAAAGGGTTCAATCGATTCAATGGGATCATTTTTGTGAAAGTATACGTGCACAATATCGAGATTGTAAGACCACATACGATATTCGCGAGGAAATACGCAATCGAAAGCAAAAGGCGAACGAAACTTTTGATGTATTCTTTGAATCAGTTTCCGCCTTGTTAGATCGTTTATCACCGCCAATGTCCGATACGGATTTAATTGAGATTTTGATAAGAAATTTAAGGCCTGAAATCCGCCAGGAACTTTTATATGTAAATATCACTTCCATACCACAATTGCGAAGGCTCGTTCAGATAAGAGAACATTTTCTGAACGATGACTATGTCAGACGCAACCTTTCGGTAAGAGGCATTCAAAATTATCCTCCACGTAGACAGATTGCGGGGGTGGATTTTGCTCAAGATTTGGAAAATGACCCAATTGATACGACATATTCGGTGGACGCTATCCGTAGTGTATCGCACCCCACAAAATGCTGGAATTGTGACGAAATAGGCCATCATTGGCATGACTGTGTTGGAGATAGGAAAATATTTTGTTATGGCTGTGGTGCCAAAAATATTTTCAAACCAGATTGTAATACCTGTAAATCTAAAAATCCAAAAAACTTCAAACCGACTGTTCCGTCAGAGGAACACAAGTAATTTCACTGGAAAATCCTTTGCCACCTCAAGATCCTACAGAACGACAAAGCACATCTGGGGATTCATCACAAATTAAGACCATTTTGAAGCGACAAAATGATGGAAATGTTTCAAATCCTAACGAATGTAAATTTCCATTACTTCGTCCTATTTTACCATACCATAAGAGATGGGAGAATTATCTAGCGCGACGAAGAGCTATATTTAATAGTTCTTCATTGACTTCAAATGAATTGCCAAAACCGAAACGTTCAACCATTAGGTTGAGAAAATATTGGCGTTTACGCAAACTTTCTAAAAAACTATTAGTCTCTGCCATTATAGAAAATCCTACCGATTTACGCTATTATGCTAGGGTATCTTTTTTGCAGTTTTCCGAACTCGGATTGATTGATACTGGAGCTAACTTGAGCTGTATCGGTTCAGATTTAGCTCAACTTGATTTTTCCAAACATACAAGCTATATTAAATTTAAGACATATGCCAGAACTGCTGATGGGACACCACAGGTTGTACTTGGTTGGTTAGATGTGGAACTTCGATTCAGGAATCAAACGGGTAGAGTTAAATTGTTTATAGTACCATCCCTTTCACAGCGTTTGATTTTGGGCATAGACTTTTGTAAAGAATTCGGGATTTTTAATGACATCATTGCGTCTGTGGATATTTTGACTGTCAATCCTAATATTTCTGAAATCTCATCTGAACGATTCGCAGAGCCTCAAAACCTCTCAAATACGGGACATACTGATTTACCGGATGAGACATATTACCCTCTTTCTTCCTCGCAAAAACAGCAGTTAGATACAGTGGTATCACTTTTTCCCAACTTCGAGAAACAGGGACTGGGGCGCACAACACTCATCAAACATTCGATTGATGTGTGTGGTGCAACCCCAGTGAAACAACGCTTTTAATCTGTTTCTCCAGCTGTTGAAAAATTAATTTACAAAGAAATTGATAGGATGCTTTCATTAGGTGTGATTGAGCCTTCCAATTCCGACTGGAGTTCTCCTATGCGTTTAGTCTTAAAACCTAATAAAGTTAGGTTATGTCTAGACGCTAGGAAACTCAATTTTGTCACCAAAAAAGATGCGTATCCTCTGCCTTCAATAGAGGGAATTTTCGCAAGGCTTCCAAGAGCTAACCTGATTTCAAAACTAGATCTCAAAGACGCTTATTGGCAGATCGGTTTGGATGATAAGTCCAAAGCCTACACTGCGTTTACAATTCCGGGGAGGCCTTTGTATCAGTTTGCGGTCATGCCCTTTGGGTTATGCAACGCCCCCCAAACAATGTGTAGGCTAATGGACGATATCATTCCAACCGATCTTCGCCATTGCGTTTTTGGATACCTTGATGATCTGGTTATTGTTTCAGAAGATTTTCAATCGCATCTGGAAGTCCTAGTCAGAATTGCATCCCAGTTCAAAAAGGCAAATCTTACTCTAAACGTGTCTAAGAGTAAGTTTTGTGTAACCAAAGTCAACTATCAATGGAGGAATATCTACAGATCCCGAAAAGGTCAATGCTATCGTGAAGTGGCCGGTACCAAAAAACCTGAAACAAGTCCGTGGGTTTCTGGGGCTTGCAGGGTGGTACCGCCGCTTCATTGAAAACTTTTCGTCTGTGGTATTCCCCATTACTGAAGTACTTTCCACAAAGAAAAAGTTCACATGGACGACAGAGGCCGATTTAGCATTCCAAAGAATAAAATCTCTTCTAACCACCGCTCCTGTACTCATTAATCCTGATTTCAACAAGAAATTTTACATTCACTGTGACGCTAGCGACTACGGCATAGGCGCTGTGCTGGTTCAACTTGACGAAGAGCAAAATGAGCGACCCATCGCTTATATGAGTCACAAGTTGAACTCAGCACAACGCAATTATAGCGTCACAGAAAGAGAATGTCTAGCCGCCATTGAAGCTATTAGGAAATTTCGGTGTTATGTTGAAATGCAGGAATTTGAAGTTGTCACAGACCATGCTAGCCTGGTATGGCTGATGCGGCAACAGAATTTAAGCGGTAGGTTAGCAAGATGGACTTTGGAATTGCAATCATATAAATTTTCTATAAGCCATCGTAAAGGAAAGGAACATGTTGTTCCCGATGCCTTATCGAGGATACATGAGAGCGAGATATGTTCGATTGAGGATGTTCGACCGGAAGTGGACTTGGCGTCCAAACATTTTAACGATGCTGATTATTTGGAGCTTATGGCAAAGATTCAGGCTAATTGTGAGAAGTATCCGGATATGAAAATTATTGATAAGTATATCTATATCCGTACTGACCACTACA
The DNA here is from genome assembly GCF_050003625.1 of Haematobia irritans. Taxonomy (NCBI): domain Eukaryota; kingdom Metazoa; phylum Arthropoda; class Insecta; order Diptera; family Muscidae; genus Haematobia; species Haematobia irritans. Next base: position 79,288,070 of record NC_134399.1, on the reverse strand, counting down.
CCGGTGATAAGTACCAGGAGAGACAGGCCTGGAAGCTCTGGATTCCTGTGAATTTACGTTCCGATGTTATAAACCGGGCTCATGACTCCCCAGTATGCGCTCACGGGGGTACGTTTAAGACCCTAGAACTTATTCGTAGACAATTCTTTTGGCCAGGAATGGTTCGCGATGTTCGCAATTATGTCAAGGCCTGTGATATTTGCAAAATGTCCAAACATCCGAACCATGTTTTGCGACCTCCACTGGGGAAACAGGCGACATCAACTCGACCCTTTCAGCGGTTATATGTCGACCTCCTGGGACCATACCCACGAAGCAAAACTGGATATATAGGTCTTTTGATCGTTTTGGATCATCATTCAAAATTTCACTGGCTTTGTCCAGTTCGTAAATTTACAGCGGCCATCATACAGGACTTTCTGGAGAAACAAATATTCCATATATATGGTGTACCAGAAGTTATTGTAAGCGATAATGGTAGCCAATTCAAGGCAAACGATTTCAACGCCTTTTTAACATCTTATGGAGTGACCCATATATATACCGCTTTATACTCTCCGCAGGCTAACGCTTCGCAGGTATTAGAGCTTATCTTAAGAAGGATCACCGATCCTGGGATGAGAAGTTGAGTGTCATTAGTTGCTCTCTACGTAATGCGTATCATCAATCAATAGACACATCTCCCTACCACGCCTTATTTGGCTTCAACATGGTCACCCACGGATCGTCATACGCTTTGTTAAGGAATTTGCATTTATTGGATGAACCATGTGCCAACATTCCGAGAGATGACCTTCTACAAACCGTACGACAGGATATTCGCAAACACCTTAAGGATGCATATGCTACCAATCAGAAACAGTATGACCTTAGGTCCCGACTACCCACCTTTAAGGTTGGACAGGAAGTATTTCGGAGAAACTTTTCTCAGAGTAACATGGAAAAAGCATACAATGCTAAACTTTCTCCCGTATTCCTCAAAGCAAGGGTACGCGAGAAGGTGGGAAATCACTACTATATCCTTGAAGATTTACAAGGCAAAGCTGTTGGTACTTTCCATGCCAAAGACATTCGGTCTTAAGCGTTCTTTTTCCAACTAATACTGTTCTGTTTCATCCAGTATTATTCGGTTTTGTAATGAACGCTTCAAAAAAAAAAAAAAAAAAAAAAAAAAATCAGATTAATATGTTCTTTTTCATTAAATTTGATATATTTTTTTTCAAAAATTATAAGAAAAATATTCGAATTGATTTCTTTTAATTTTTGGAAATTTTTGTAAAATTGCATTTTTTACTGGCATCTTTTTTTTTTGAATAGTATCTGGGTGTCGTAGTGGCAACATCAGAATTACCTTCATTGGCATGCTATGATCAGCAGTCCAAATCATATGATTATAAAATGCTTTCTAGCTTCCCTCATTAATCGATTCACGTTTAACTTCCTTTCCGTTTGATCTCTTAAGCCATTAACATCGTAAAACCCAGTAAAATAAAATTTGCTAAATTCAAGAAATCCGTAAAAATTCCAAGCCATTGCCGCTAATACTCTAACCATTCGCGCTTTAATTTTTGATTCAAAAGGTAAATTTTTTTAATATTCTCGGTGAAATAACCACTCAGTGTTTATCTGACCAGATTCCTAATTACTGCGATTTTCCAGAAATTTGCGTGGAGTCTGTTGGATAAAAACAATTTGATCGAGCAAACTAAAATTTTCCGGAAAATGCCTGGGAGTCATCCCAATAGGCCGGAACATCATTCTCTCCAAAAATCTTAATCATCCACACGGATTTTTATTCAGCTCGTGTGTACCGGATTTTTCAACCACATTACTTGGCCTCGGCGGAAAATATTTTTTACTAAATACAGAAACGCTAAACAGTCCAAAAGTCATCAGAGTTTTCATCACCACAATATTCATCAGCGACATATACCTCAGACTTATTTTTGCTTTACCTAAAATTATTGGTAAAATCAAAATTCTACGAAAATGGACATTCGCTTGAATCGACAGAAATTCTGGCATTAAAGTGTTTGTGGGGATAATTAGTCTTGCTTATCCCTTTGGTTTCTATATCCCTCAACAAATTCTCTCAATTTGCCAGTATAAAGAAGAATTTCTAGCGGAAAGCAGCAAAAAAATTGACTGCCGCGTGCTAAATTACCATTAAGCTGTAAAAAAATTAAAAACAAGAAAAAACCAAGAACCGCACACCTAAATGTTGAAACCGATTTTTGCAAACCAATAATATAATTTGAAACATTTTCGATTTCCCAGTATTATTTTTTTTCCATAATTACAAAAACGTGGTTAACGAAATTCATATGCATATCACAAAGTAACCGTAAGAGAAAAATTATTTTATGTCTCAAAACCTAATCTCATGTTTTTGTCATACATACCACCATATAGTTTAATATACTTAGTATCCCTCTAAGAAAAATTGTGGTCGAATTATGAATAATTTTGTATAAAATGTCAGTGTGAAATCATCTTAAACAAAATCTAATTTTTTTCCATTAGACTTCTTATAAAAATAATTAGTCCATGAACCCTAATTTTTTCATAATTAATTAAATTAACAAAAAATACAATCATTGTCACAAGGAAGTTGGTCGCAAAATTAAGTTCATTTGGGTAAGAAAAAAAGAAAACAACAAAACCTCATAAAATCCGTGGTGCCAAAAGCATCACCCTGTAAATAAATTTCTACAGCTACAACAACAACAATTCGGCTACATAACTAAGGAGGCCTCTGCAGTTACGTATCGAGCCGTGAGTATTAATAATTATTTATTGTCGATCATAATGATATATTTTGAAACTTAATTATTACGACCAATGCCATTGAAAAAAAAAAAACTACGCATCAGAAATAATGATAGAAGAGCACTGTCATTCATAATCTCACACAGAAATTGTTGTTAGTTTTATACATTGTATTTTAAACTGTTATACATTGCTCTCCTATCATTTCAATGAATGCTCTCAAAGTATGAATGGAATTTTTTTTACCATTTGCTTTAAGTTTTTGTGCTATCCCAAATTTGCGTATTTCCAAAATGATTTTTTTTTCTTCGTTTGTTGTGATATTCTTCTTCTTGAATTCTATATGATCTCCTACACTTAATAACCACATATTTTCGAGTCGCAACATTATTTTGTTATAATAATAGTTAATCGTAGTATATTTTTTTCTGTTAGTTTTACTTAATGGATTATTGGAAGTATTATATGATATGTATAAGACTAAGTACTGTTGCTGGGAACTTTGTTCTCTTAGTTGAAATTTTTGTTTGAATAAAAATATTACATGGAGTTTGTAAAAATGAAGCACTAATCAAATTTTGAGTTTTCCTACGACGATGATGAACAGGAAATAGTTGGGTGATTTCTTTTCAGATATTGGGGTTCTATAAATATCAGCCAATAGAACCAAAGGTAAGGGTGGGTTATGAGGCTATGCGCTCCAAAGAACATCGGGAGATGCATTACACTTGATTAAAGTCATTCATAGGTCAATTAGCTGGATTTTTTTTCATTTACATATTGTTACATTGATGCTGGATATATTATTTTTTTGTTTTTGGGGCTTTGTGTTAACTATGATTTTTCTGGTACATCTAGCATCGTATAGTCCTCCTTTTATATAGACTGGTTCATTTTTATTTCTTTTAAAAAAATAGGGAGTCTACATAATTTTTACTGTGATGTGGAAAAATAGATATTGGATTGGCAGGACACGAACCCCGCACTGACTGACTGCTAGCATATTGATGGCTCCCGAAGTCCTAACCAAGCCAAGACTCTTAGAGCCTAAAATAAGATATTTTCTGTCAAGGAAAATGTTCATAAGCACTGCGTGTTCATTACAGGATTTGGACCAATTTGTGAATGTTTGTTAAAGACCATATAGTAGCACCATGTACCAAATTTCAGTCGAATCGCATAAAATTTGCTTCTCTTAGAGGCTCCGCAAGCCAAATCAGGGAATCGGTTTATATTGGGGCTATATATAATTATGGCCCATTTTCTATACCATCTGACCTACATCAATAACAACTACTAGTGCCAAGTTTCAAGTCAATAGCTAGTTTCGTTCGAAAGTTAGCGTGATTTCAACAGACGGACGGACGGACGGACATGCTTATATCGACTCAGAATTTCACCACCACCCAGAATATATATACTTTATGGGGTCTTAGAACAATATTTCGATGTGTTACAAACGGAATGACAAAGTTAGTATACCCCCCATCCTACACAAAAAAAAAATTCTGATTCAATCACGAAATTAATTGATCCAATTAACTTTTTAATTGAAATGTCTGCAATCACAGAAATGATAGTATCAATTAAAAAATTAATTGGCAGTCAATTAAAAAATTAATTGATCCAATTAAAAAATTAATTGATACTATTAATTTGTGTGATTGATTTTTATTTCAATTAAAAAATTTGTTGATTCAATTAAATTTTTAATTGAACATTTTTTAAAACTCAATTAAGATTTTAATTGGAAAAATGTTCGTGAAATTTTTTTCTGTGTATGGTGGATGGTATAAAAATAGTTGAAAATTCCTATTTAAATTTTAATTAAATAAAAAAGTTTCCCAACTAAAAATATAATAGAAAATTTTTTTTCAGAAATAATTAATTTAAATATAAATACATTGGTTCAATAAATATAATTATAATTAATAACAAAGAAAAACTAATATTAAAATATAAATTCTTATAAAATTACGAGGAAATTGTAAAATTATTATTAATAAATAAAATATAATCAAATAAGGAATTGATTGCCTCAAGTAAAACATTTAAATAATGCAACCAAATTGTATTATCTATTTAATTAAACCAATTAAAACATTAATTGAGATTGCCGAAGAATTCAATAAATTTCATAATCAAGTATATTTTTATATCATCCACCATAGGATGAGGGTACACTATCATTGTCATTGCGTTTGTAACACATCAAAATATTGGTCTCGGAATTCATAAAGTGTATATTTTGTGGGTCGTGATAAATTACTGAGTTGACCTAGCTACGTCTGTCCGTCTGTCTATGGAAAACACGTTAACTCCCTAACTTAACAAGCTATCGACTTAAAACTTTGCACAAGTAGCTATTATTGATATAGGTCGGATGGCGTTGCAAATGGGTTATATCGGACCACGTTTAGATATTGCCCACATATATACGATCTTCATATTCGATATCCAGAGCATATTGAAGAGGCAAATTTCATTCGATCTGATAGGAAACGTTAGTATATGTCCTCTAACTACCATGCAAAAATTGCTACATCTCGGTTCAGACTTATATATATATACCCCATATAAACCGGTCCCCAGATTTGACTTCTGAAGCCTCTTGGGGGAGTAAATTGCATCCGTTGAAATGTGGTACGTGATGTTATCAAGTAACGACCTAACCACCATTCAAAAATTGGTCCTATATCGTTTCATAATTATATATAAACCGACTAGACCGAATTTGACTCCCATGGAAGAACAAAATTCACCCGTTGCGTTACTTACAGACTCCTCTATATAACCTGTGGCTTATATACACACAAAAAATTTCACGAAAATTTTTCCAATTAAAATTTTAATTGAGTTTTAAAAAAAATTCAATTAAAAATTTAATTGATTCAACAATTTTTATAATTGAAACAAAAATCAATCACAAAAATAATAGTATCAATTAATTTTTTAATTGGATCATTTAACTTTTTAATTGACCTTCAATTATTTTTTTAATTGATACTATCATTTCTGTGATTGAAGACGTTTCAATTAAAAATTAATTGGATCAATTAATTTCGTGATTGACTCAGAAAATATTTTTTTTGTGTGTAGGATACAATTTGCCTTTTAATAATAAGTTTGTCATTCGGTTTATAATACATAGAAATGTCGTTTTCCGACTATACAAAATATATTGTTGATGCGGGAGAAATTCTAAGACAATATAACGATGTTCGTCTGTCTGGCTGTCTGTCTGTTGTAATCTCACTACAGCCTTTAATAATGAACCTATCGTGCTTAAATTTTGCACAGACTCATCTTTTATCTGCAGTCAGGTCAAGTTCGAAAATGGCCTATATCGGTCCAGGTTTTGATTTAGCCCCCATATAATCCGGGGGCATTTAGACATCGCAATTTTTATCCGAATTGCATGAAATTTAAAATGTAGCGGAACTTTAGGTGCATAAGTAGGTGTGCTGAATATGGTGTCGATCGGTTCACGTCTTGACATAGACCCCGTATATACCGATCTTCAGTTTTCTGGGACTTTTAGAAATCGCATTTTTATATGGTTATAGGGCTAAGAATTAAAGGCTAAGAATTTTAGGTTCAGAAATGGCCTTGCCGAATATGGTATGTAGGTCCCAGCTTTGGTATGACACCTATATAAGCCAAACTCCTGATTTGAATTCTTGGGCTTTTGGAAATCCCCATTATTAGCCGATTTGCTTGCAACTCAAATTCTAGAGGTTTTTTAAGCCTATGTCTTGCTATGTATCGAGTAATGTGGGTATAAATCTATAGAATTTTGAAAGATTAATATTTAATCGGAGTTTCTTGCGCACTTTGACGAGGAGTTTAAGATACATTAAACAAAAATGGTTCTTATAATTCTAGAATCTGGTTTAGTGCCCATATAAAGAAACTATAAATTAAAAAAAATTTAGGTAGCGTACCATTTGAACCGATTTGATCTTTCATCAAATCCACCTGACATTCTATATATTTTCAAATAACCTATTGCGACGAAGAGTTTTGAAAGGAAGCTGGGCGGTTACTATGTAACTCGATTCGAAAGTTTGAACAGCTCGAAAGTTGTATTCGATCCGAATTTATAGTCTTACCATGTAAGAGTTTTGAATCGAGTGAAAAGTGTTGTCACTAATTCTTAACATTTTTGGTAGTACTTTCGAATGTTTTATTCAGAGTTGGCTACATCTATTACATGAAATGTCAAAACAATTAAAATAAAAAGTAAATAATATTTGTGCGTTACAAAAATGGATTCGGTTGCCCTTCGGTTGCTGACAACAACACAGAAATGGACTGGTGTAACACCTGAAATTAAATTAGGTGTTACACTTAAGTTTCTTGGTCAAGGTGGGTACCAACACCAAATCGGTCAAGACCGTTTTGCTGGCTTGGCACAACAAACTGTGTCAAACTGCATCAAAGAAGTGTGTAATGCTATAGAGAATGTATTGTGTCCCAAACATATAAATTTCCTTATGAACGAAGATGAAAAACGAGCAGCTAAATATTCGTTTTATGTTTTTATTATTATAGTTGTTCAACTGGGCTCTTTGGTCAGATGGTCTTTTTATGAATTAAATAAAACTAATTTATTTCATATTTTACTCAACGTTTCGTTTTATGTCATGTCCGGAATTCCAGGGATAATAGGAGCTGTTGATGGTACTCACATCCAAATGGTCAGACCATCTAAAAACGAGCACTTGTCTTTGTTTGGTGTTTACATTTTTTGTTGGATTTTCCCTATTAAAAAATATTTTTATAAATATTAATCTTAATATTAATACTTACAATACTTAATACTTACATTAATACTTACATTTTTATGCGTTTGGTGCCAATAATTTAATATTTTAATTTTTTCCGTTAACATAATATCAAACGAGTACAAATGTTTACTTTCGAGCGACGTTGACATCTAAATTCGAAGTACATGGTGATGCACATACGAAAGTAGAGTATGAATATCCGATAATCGGATGTGGCAACTCGAAAGTAGCAAATGTATTTGCCAATTCGAGTTAGTTGGTAGGAAAAATCCGTTTTCGTAATATTTAACTTTCGAATCGAGTTACATAGTAACCCCCCTGTTATCCTTGATTCATGGTGGTGGCCCATATATACATGTTTATCATAATATATACTCCATATGGGCTACTTTACATTTTAAAAGACAATATTAAGTAGTTTTAAGCAGGGCTGTGGAGTCGAGTTAATTTTGCTCGACTCCGGCTCCGATGTAAAGAACTCTACATTTTAAAGTCAGGCCAATAAATTAAAATACGACACAAGGCTCTATAGAGACCACATTATTTAATGTAAAGAATTTGGAGTGGCTTTAATGAAACAAACTTTCTCCCGGCTCAAGTGGCACGTTGGCAGAGGTTTAATTTAAAATGACAGCTTCCAAGAACATCGGGTGTATATAGATATTTCTCAAGTAAATATGTCCATACACAAAATCTGGGCCCTCGGGAAATTTCCGTATTTATTTATGGATCTCAAAATTCTCTAAATTCAAAATATCTGACAAATCTTTTGAAAATTTTAGACTGGGAAAAATGTCTTAAAACAAATCGCAAGATGGGTTTATATGTAGTTGCTATATCACAGAATTGCCCGTTATGACCCATCTTCGAACTCGACATACTTGCCAAAAATTCAGAACGTTAGGCTATATTGCTATATTGCCTTAAAATTGTACCTTTGTCAAGAGTACATATAGGGTCAAAAACCGATATTTTAATATGTTAAAAATGGACAATACATTGATCTCAGTTCATATTCTAGAAAAATCTACTTTTTATATCACCGTGAAATTTCACCCATATAAATACACTTTGAATGGCCTGAAATTGAGCACTTGATTTTTCGTTGTTCGATTAAAACCCCTAATTTAATCTAATATGTCGAAATATCAAAATCCAAATTTTGTTTCGCCGGAGTCGGAGTCGAGCAAAATTTTTACGACTCCGGCGCCGACTCCAGCAAAATCTTCAGACTCCGACTCCAAGTCTCCGTCTCCAGCACCGACTCAACAGCCCTGGTTTTAAGATGCCTTGTCATCGGCAAATGTTACCACAACCCAGGTAATTCGATTATGGAGGGTCGAAAATGCGAATTTTTTCCAACCTGGATATTTAATTTCTGAGCCTGAAAATAAACCACAAAACAAACAAAAATGTTTTGTAAAGGAGAAAGGGATCTTTAGAATAAACATAACCACTTTCCTAAAACAACAAAATTAATTTTCTTCATGTTAACTATTAACAAAAATGTAAGCACATCTTCCCAAAATTGTCTTTCTTGTGAAATGTATACGTACTTCCTCAGTTTTCCATAAACGATGATGCAAAAATGCAAATGATGTTTTTTTTGCATAATTTGGTTATCACTATTTCGTTGGACACTGTTAACGTAGATGCAATATAGTATCAAAAGGCATCCTAACATATGATTTATGACCACTTCAAAGTTACTGGACAGAAAAAAAAAAACAAAATACACAGACGTTTTGGAAATTTGCAATGCCTTTACAAATTAATATAAAGTCTATCCTTTTGCTGCTGTAACACACCTTTCAAAACTTCAACAGGTTTCAACGTTCAATATTTCTCTGTGGGTCGAATCCGACCCATAACTCATATTACCAAGCAATCGCGCAATGACTAAACATCTCCATATAAAATATTCTTCTTTCGCCTTCGAATGCAGGTGATGTTATCTGATTTGGGTGGCGGGGTCAGGCAACTATGGTCGACTATCAGAAATCACGAATCTTCAATTCTCCAACAACAATGTAATGATGCCACCACCGTAGAGTCTAGTCATCCAAAAAATTTCTTACACCATGACGGGGAAATCTAAGAAAAAAATTTACTTACTTTTTTATTGCTAATAGGTCTGTCACTCGAGGATTATTTTTTATATCAACCTTACACTAATGGTTATAGGAGTATAATATGTTTGTCATTCCGATGGTAAGGGAGAAATTCTATGACGAGCTAACGATGTCCGTCTTTCTATCGCTTGTAATCACGCTACATAAGTTGTATCGGTGCATATGGTGTAATAGCCCCTATATACCGATCTTCCGATTTGAATCTTGAGCTTCTGGAAAGGATATTTTTATGAGATTTGTCTGAAAATTGAAATCTAGAGATATTGTCGAGAAATACACTAAAAAAAGTTTACTTCGATCCAAAGATTTTGAACTTTCCTTAAGGATTTTGGCATTGATTCCGAGACAAAGATAAAATAGATAAAAAGTCTTTAAAATAAAGACATTTTTTAGCGACCTATCTGGTTTTAAATCTAGGATCAATACAATTAATATTAGTAGACATGTCTCATTTATCAAATGTTCATTCTCTTTTGGCGGAATATTAATAAAACTATTCACGTACAAAAAATACCAATTTAAAAATACAAATTATAACGGGTACTTAAAAATAAAAATTGTTTTTTTTTTTTTTTAATTCCAAAAAAACTTTACACCAAAGATGCTAAATCATCAAAATAAATCTTAGCCTATATTTGAAGCGTTTTTATCTTCAATTCAAAGATTCAATGTTTCAGTTTTTGAAGCAAAGATTCTAACATAAATTCTATTTTAATTAAAATTTAATTATTTAAAAAAAAAATTGTCTTTAGTATTTTGTAAATTGCGCATCTTAAAATTTAGGTTGCGAAATCTTTAATATCACATACATATTTTTTTCAGTGAAGGTGTGCCGAACATGGTGTATATCATTTCATGCTTTAGCCTCCATATGGACCGATCTCCTAGTTTGAGTTGTTGAGCCTTTAGGCATCGCAATTTTTACACGATTTGCCAAAAAATTTGAATTAAAATTAGGTCCAAAAATAGGTGTGCCGAATATGGTGTATATCGGTCCCTGTTTTCGAACTTTAGGTCCACATTGACTTCTTTAGGGTATGTTAATAAAGCTATTCACGTGCAAACAAAATCTAGTTTAAAAATCCTAATTATAACAAATACTCCAAAATAAAAAAAAATGTAAACCAAAGACACAAAGTCCTCATATAAAATATAGCTTAAAGATTCATTGTATCAGTTAATTTAAAGACGACTTCTTTAAATCAAAAATGTTTTTCTTTACTTTAAAGAAACTTAACAGAAGGGCGAAGGATTCGTGTCCTTAATTTAATCTAAAAAAAATTGAAGCAAATATGACATATTTGCTTTCAATTAAAATTTCATTATTTTCAGAAAGCATAATCTTTCATATAAGATCAATATTTTTTTTAGTGTCAATATTTCGGTCTTCTGAGTTAACTTCTTCAGGGGTAAAGGGCGCACTGATCATCCAAATTGCTCCACGCTTGAAGGAAAATTTCGTGCTCATTCCAATTACGGAGGTAAAAATCAACACAATTTAGTTTAATATCATATGAAAGGAGTTATGTCATGGGATATTCTTGCACGCTTAGAAGTGATACCTACGATTAGCTTTGGAAACGGTTTTTAGTTCATTTAACAAAATTACGCAAAAAATTATTAGATTAAACATAACTCCAAACATAATAATTCCATGAACTAAAATAAAGTTCAATTGGCTTTAGTGAAATAGAGTGTACCGATTTGATTTAGTGTGGTGGGTAATTAAAATTTGGCACGCTCGAACTTACGACCTATATAATATTTGTTTAATACAAAAAATTGTAATGGAAAATTGGTATTAAAAATAATATAATAATAATAATACTAAAAAACCTATTTTTATGCCATCCACCATAGGATAGGGGATATATTAACCTTGTCATTCCGTTTGTAACACATCAAAATATTTTTCTAAGATCCCATAAGTATATATATTGTGAATCATGATGAAATTCCGAGTCGATCTAGCGATGTCCGTCCATCCGTCTGTGAAAATCTCGCTATCTTCCGAACGAAGCATACTATCGACTTGAAAATTGGCACTTTTACGTATAGCCGCCATATCAACTGACCCCCAGATTTGGATTGCGGCACCTCTTAGAGAAGCAAATTTTATTCGATCCGATTGAAATTTGGTTCGTGGTGTTAGTGTACGGTCTCTAACAACCATGTAAAAATTGGTCCATATCGGTCCATAATTATATCCGGAGCCTCTTGGAAGACCAAAATTCATCTGATTCAGTTGAAATTTGGTACGTGGTAGAAATCGGTCCATAATTATACATAGGCCCCATATAAACCGATCCCCAGATTTGACCTCCAGAGCCCCGTGGAAGAGCAAAATTCTTCCCTACGTGATGTTAGTATATGGTATCCAATAACCATGCAGGAATTGGTTCCTATCAGCCCATAATTATATATAGCTCCCATATAAACCGATCCCCAGATTTGACCTCCGGTGCCTTTTGGAGAAGCAAAATTCATCCGATTTGCTTGAAATTTTGTACGTGGTGATCGTATATGATATTTAACAACCATGCCAAAAGTGGTCCGTATCGGTCCATAATCATATATAGCCCCATATAAACCGATCCCGAGATTTGGTTTTGGAGCCTCTTGGAGGAGCAAATTTCATACAAGTGAGTTGAAATTTGGTACATTGTGTTAGTATATGGTCGTTAAAAACCATGCCTAACTAGGTCCATATCGGTCTATAGTTATATATATCTCTCAGATAAATCGATTTCCAATCACACAAAAATTGGTCCATATCAAGTTCATAATTGTACACAGAAAAAAAAAATCACAAAAATTTTTCCCATTAAAATCTTAATTGAGTTTTAAAAAATATTCAATTAAAAATTTAATTGATTCAACAAATTTTTTAATTGAAACAAAAATCAATCACACAAATTAATAGTATCAATTAATTTTTTAATTGATACTATCATTTCTGTGACTGAAGACATTTCAATTAAAAATTTAATTGGATCAATTAATTTCGTGATTGAATCAGAAAAAAAATTTTTTGTGTGTATATAGCCCCCATATAAGCGATCCCCATATTTCAATTCTGGCTCTCTACGTACCATGCAAAAAGTCCATATCAATTCGTAATTATTTGTAGACTTAACTATACATAACTTTTTTATCTAATATATACCACGTATGGACTAACTCACAATTTAGAAAACGATGTTAAGAAGTTTTAAGATACCACAACTCAAGTATTTCGATTGTGGATGACAGTATTTCGTAGAAGTTTCTACGCAATCCATGGTGGAGGGTACATAAGATTCGGTTTGGCCGAACTTACGGCCGTATATACTTGTTTTTTTTTTATACCCTCCACCATAGGATGGGGGGTATATTAACTTTGTCATTCCGTTTGTAACACATCGAAATATTGATCTAAGACCCCATAAAGTATATATATTCTGGGTCGTGGTGAAATTCTGAGTCGATCTGAGCATGTCCGTCCGTCCGTCCGTCCGTCCGTCCGTCTGTTGAAATCACGCTAACTTCCGAACGAAACAAGCTATCGACTTGAAACTTGGCACAAGTAGTTGTTATTGATGTAGGTCGGATGGTATTGCAAATGGGCCATATCGGTCCACTTTACGTATAGCCCCCATATAAACGGACCCCCAAATTTGGCTTGCGAGGCCTCTAAGAGCAGCAAATTTCATCCGATCCGGCTGAAATTTGGTACATGGTGTTATTATATGGTCTCTAACAACCATGCAAAAATTGGTCCATATCGGTCCATAATTATATATAGTCCCCATATAAACCGATCCCCCGATTTGGCTTGCAGACCCTCTAAGAGCAACAATTTTCATCCGATCCGGCTGAAATTTGGTACATGGCGTTAGTATATGGTCTCTAACAACCATGCAAAAATTGGTCCATATCGGTCCATAATTATATATAGCCCCCATATAAACTGATCCTCCGATTTGTCTTGCAGACCCTCTAAGAGCAACAATTTTCATCCGATCCGGCTGAAATTTGGTACATGGCGTAAGTATATGGTCTCTAACAACCATCATGCAAAAATTGGTCCATATCGGTACATAATTATATATAGCCCCCATATAAACCGATCTCCAGATTTGACCTCCGGAGCCTCTTGGAAGACCAAAATTCATTTGATTCAGTTGAAATTTGGTACGTGATGTTAATATATGGCCTCAAACACTCATGCAAAAATTGGTCGATATCGGTCCATAATTATATATAGGCGCCATATAAACCGATCCCCAGAGTTGACCTCCGGAGCACCTTGGAAGAGCAAAAATCTTCCCATTCAGTTGAAACTTGGTACGTAATGTTAGTATAGGGTATCCAACAACCATGCAGGAATTGGTTCCTCTCAGTCCATAATAATATATAGCTCCCATATAAACCGATCCCCAGATTTGACCTCTGGTGCCTTTTGGAGAAGCAAAATTCATCCGATCTGGTTGAAATTTTGTACGTGGTGGTAGTATATGATATTTAACAACCATGTGGGTTGAAATTTGTGGATGACAGTCTTTCGTAGAAGTTTCTACGCAATCCATGGTGGAGGGTAAATAAGATTCGGCCTGGCCGAACTTACGGCCGTATATACTTGTTTTGTTTTAATATATACCACGTATGGACTAACTTACAATTTAGAAAATACCTGGCTATCGGTAAGCATTACCACAATACTTGAGATGACAGTCTTCAGTAGAAGCTTCTACGCAATACATGCGGGATTTACTCTTTATCATTTATACACTTAATTTTCATTACAAACTAATCTTTTATACATCTGTAATTATTTCATCTACCACGACTGGAATCTGGGTTGTCTGCTCAATAGGCATTAACAGACGACTAAGCACATTGCACCACCGACGACATATACTTTTTCTGCGAATGAGCTCTCAATAAAACAAATATCACTATGCTGTCATTTTTAGTTTCAACGATATACTACAATGAACTTGATTCCACTATTTATCAGCTACACTTCAATTCATCAAGTAATGATCCGCATCTATCAAAATATAAAATGTACACGCTAATTAAAAA